>NC_044055.1:22384799-22402299 GCF_902167405.1 Gadus morhua | reverse complement strand
CCCCGACAGGTGGGTGGATCTAGAGCTCCAGACTCACTGTCTGCGTTGGTTGCACTGGTGCGCCTAACTTTGCACCGGCACAAAAGTTAGGTGCACCCAAATTCCTTTATCTTCTCTATCTGCTTACCGCTGGAGGTCAGGTCGCAATTCTACACACACCAACACACATACACACACACGCAGCCCAGAGCAGTGGATAGGAATATCTGGATCACAGCCAATCAGAGTCAAAGACCCGCCCCATCTCGAGCACCTCGCATTGGATGACACACTCTAGCCCATTTAGGTAAAACAGAAATTCAGCCACAAGATTTCTACGGGACTGAGAATCAAGTGTATAGATGCTAAGGCTAGGGTAGTTTGGCCAATAGTTTGAAGTTAACAGTGAACGTGAATGTCCTGTCCTTGCATTTTATTTAATTTTCAAAATAAAGTGTATCACATATAGATAAGTTCCCGCATTCCCATTAAACACCGAGGTGTAAGCTGTCCATGGACAGCATTGGGCTGAACACGCTGCACTCACCTTCGCGTCTAACTCTGGCAAAATCACATCAGCTGGGCGGTTTATATTTTTTCAACGTGTTTGACTTGTTCATTGATGACATTCAAGTCGATCGATGGGTCATTGCATATCACCAGGACGCCGTCCAAAATTTCCTTTCACAGACTATACAATGACTGGAAGATTTGTCTGGAAGTAGTCTTTGACCTCAGTCTATGGCTCGATCTAGAAATGTTTCTTGTTCTCTGATCTCTACTGTTACACTGCACCAAAATGTTTTTTAATGTGAATAGACAGAGCAAGAGTTATATGGATGGCTGGAATAGTATTGTTCATATTTAGGACTTAAATGACACACAATTCACATGAATGACGTCGCTGACCTATTTCAGGGTATGTGTGTGTGTGTGCCTGTGTATGTGTGTGTGTCTTATCTATATGTGTGTGCTCATGTGAACATTTCCGTCATTTCACTTCTGTTAAGAGTTTTTCCAGCGGATTGGTGTTGCCTGAATGTGCATTACCTCAATGTGTGGACATTTCCGAGATTTCACAGTAGAGGTGTGTTTCCCCAATATCTCATCACTACCGGTTTTGCCAGAGTTGTGTGTGTGTGTGTGTGTGTGTGTGTGTGTGTGTGTGTGTGTGTGTGTGTGTGTGTGTGTGTGTGTGTGTGTGTGTGTGTGTGTGTGTGTGTGTGTGTGTGTGTGTGTGTTGGGGGGATCTGTGTTAATCCCATGTTTATTCCAGACTGCGCGGCTTGGGGGATTGTCGTTGGCGATGTACTAGAGTGGCTCTGTATCACTCCGTAAAAAGGATTTTTAATTGACCATAGAGTGGACGATCAAGGTGCGAGAGCACTGGCATGAGAGTAAGGGAAAGAGAGAGAGAGTGTCAGGATCTAGGTCTAAAAGCTTCCTATCCTGTGTTATAAAAGTGGGATTTTGTCGCTTACAGAAACTGGTAGAGAATCTAAAAATAAATTGGTAGATAATCCATCTGTTGGCCCCTTAGGTCAGCTATTGTTTCACCTTTGTCCATTTAAGGCTGACCAGATGATCTCCTTTCATCAGTATCCCTTGACTCAACACCATAATGTTGGACAGTGTTTCTGATCATTTGTGACACAAAACAACACATGTAAAATGGACACGAAAGAAAGACCATAACTGTTGTCCTATTTAGTTGTTGATGAATCACTGTTCTAAAGTACACACACAAATGACGTAATCTCTCTCTCACACACGCATGCAAAATGGATTCTGAGAAACTCCTTCATTCAGGTTCAATATGAGCCATTGTTTCATCTTCATGACCATGATAGCTTGGGTAATAATGAAATGATCAATGTAAAGTGCGTATATACTGGTTTATACGGTTTGTGTCAATGTTGATGATTCATTGAAGCAAAACAATCCCCAGGTATGACTCGAATGTGTGTAGCCCTTGTTTTGCTTAAGCTGCTGCTGTAATGACTCTTATCCTATTTATCCTCCTCTCCTCTCTCTGTCTCTCTCTTCTCCACCTTTCACTCTGTCTCTCTCTCTGTCTCTCCCCCCCTCTCTCTCTCTCTGTCTCTCTCCCCCCCCTCTCTCTCTCTCTCCCCCCCTCTCTCTCTCTCTCTCTCTCTCTCTCTCTCTCTCTCTCTCTCTCTCTCTCCCCCCCTCTGTCTCTCTCTCTCTCCCCCCCTCTCTCTCTCTCTCTCTCTCTCTCTCTCTCTCTCTCTCTCTCTCTCTCTCTCTCTCTCTCTCTCTCTCTCTCTCTCTCTCTCTCTCTCTATCTCTCTCTCTCTCTCTAGCTTCGAGGCGGAGGCTGCCCGGTCCCTGTGCTGCAGCCCCTCTGAGGCCCAGGCCTCCCCGGGCTCCACCCTGGTGCTCCAGCCCCAGCGCCGGGAGTCCTTCCTCTACCGCTCCGACAGCGACTACGACCTGTCCCCCAAGTCCATGTCCCGCAACTCCTCCATAGTGGGGGAACTGTGAGTCTGATGGCTGCCCAACGCCACCCCCACCATTACAGGGGTTAGGATGGTCTATAGTAACCCCCCCCCCCACCATCACAGGGGTTAGGATGGTCTATAGTAACCCCCCCTCCACCATCACAGGGGTTAGGATGGTCTATAGTAACCCCCCCCCCACCATCACAGGGGTTAGGATAGTCTATAGTCACCCCCCCCCCCCCCCCCCCTATCACAGGGGTTAGGATAGTCTAGTCACCACCCCCCCCCCCCCCCCCCTATCACAGGGGTTAGGATAGTCTATAGTCACCCCCCCCCCCCCTATCACAGGGTTAGGATAGTCTAGTCACCACCCCCCCCCCCCCCTATCACAGGGGTTAGGATAGTCTAGAGTCACCACCCCCCCCCCCCCCTATCACAGCGGTTAGGATAGTCTATAGTCACCCCCCCCCCCCCTATCACAGGGGTTAGGATAGTCTATAGTCACCCGCCCCCCCCCCTCTATCACAGGGGTTAGGATAGTCTATAGTCACCACCCCCCCCCCCCCCTATCACAGGGGTTAGGATAGTCTATAGTCACCCCCCCCCCCCCCTATCACAGGGTTAGGATAGTCTTTAGTCACCACCCCCCCCCCCCCCCCAACACAGGGGTTAGGATAGTCTAGAGTCAACCCCCCCCCCCCCCCCCCCCCCCAACACAGGGGTTAGGATAGTCTAGAGTCAACCCCCCCCCCCTATCACGGGTCAGGCTGGGCTAGTGGCTGAGGGCTTCTGAATCCCAGATGAAGGCACTGGGTACCCCCCCCCAGGGAGGGGTACACCCCTCCCTGCTCTCTTAATGAATGAATGAGTGAGGGCTAAACCACGACCGGCTGTCCCCTCCACACTGCCCCTCCGTATCCCCCCTGTCCGACACCCCCTAGTGGTTCACTCCGCTTACTGCTACCCACAATGACTAGATGTTAGTTAGTTTAATCTAGAACGTCATTGTTTTTGCATCAGTTGAAATCAAAGTTCTCAATGGCGGCACTCTCAAACATCTGTTCGATTAGTTGAGCAATTTTTTTTATTCATTGGCTTTGTAGTCCATTGTTTCTGAACTCTTTCTGAACTTGTAATGGCAGAATAGTCTTGTTGTTGAGGAATAATGCACAGCCTTGCAATATTATTCACCAATCAGGATCCAGTATTTAACAAGCTGTGATATAGAATACTCCCCCCTCAGACCTGAATGAGTGAATATTATGTTATGTCAATGAGTGAGTGTCGATGACGTCTTGTTCATGTGTTTGTTTCCAACCACTAGGCAGGAAGATCTGATCGTCACACCATTTGCCCAGGTTAGTATTTCTCCTTCTTCCTATACAAAGGGTGCAGCGGGGGCTAGAATGTGAAACTGACCTCGATCATTCATATAAAACGCTGTCTACTCTGATGCGACCATTAGTCTATGCTCACCATGCTCGCAATACTATGAAGGTCCTCGTTCGTATATTTTAATATTGCTGTGCTAGTTCCCGTGGTCATCACTGAGTGTTCCTCTTTCAGGTCCTGGCCAGCCTTCGCACAGTGAGAAACAACTTCACCACCCTGACCAACGTTCAATCTGCATCCAATAAGTAAGGGCTGTGGTGTCTTCTATATCTTGAGTGGTTCTCTTGTGTTCTCCTGTTTAGTTTCTCAGCCTGTAATGTGGTAATAATTCTGACAGCAGATATTTCTTATAGTCAGTTGGTACCCTTCATTTTTAAATGAGAAGACCTAATTAACATACATCCATGCTATAACACGAAATATTTACTTATACTGTTTTTTTATACATTGACCAATTTTGACAGGAAGACGTCAACATTGACCACTGGGGGGCGGTAGAGTGTCGAAGATTCTCAGTTTCTTAGGAGCACCGCTGCTGTTTTGAAAATAAAAAACACATAAAACACATTCATCAGTGGTTGTAGTAAGACTAAAACACACGGGTCGGGTACTGAGTCAGCAACAACAACCTTCGTCAGATCATTGCTCACTGTCCATCATACATGGAAACTAGGGAGGTTGGGGGAGGATGAACCACATAAACGCCGCGTGCGTCAAAAGCATTTCCTCCCCCTTTATTGATTTGAAGTGTTGATATTTTCTGCCTCTGTGTCATTTCAGAAGATCCCCAGCTGCCGGGCAGCCCGCTGCTGCCAGAGTGTGTCTTTCAGGTTGGTCCTGTTTCACAAACTTTATCAGGAAGGAGAAGGCGGGGGGGGGGGGGGGGGCAGGGGTCTGATTGGTCCATCACTGTGAGCAAGGTGACAGAGCCGAGTGTGAAGTGAAACAACAATGATTCAGCCACAGGTTTGAATGGATGTTTCTGAGAGGGTTATGACCAGACTTTTTGCAGCGTTTTGCATCCGATACACATATTTGGGCTGCTGGTCATTCAGCGAGTATGAGACAGTTGAGGAGTTTGCATGCGTGTGTGTTACCTAGGTGCTTCCCTCCCTCGTGGGTCCCTGAGCAGGATGAAGGAAATGGATGATGTGTTGTATGAAAAGGAGGATGAGGGAAGGAGTGGATGAATGGAGGAAGACTGAGGCCACCGCCGCTCTCATCAACCTCTTCCGCTTCCAACACAAACACACACACCTGTCTGAAACCACATAACAACTGTTCACACGTTCACACATTTGACAATGAGCCCTTCTCTCAGGAAAGATGTGTTCATATCCTCCCTCTCCTTCCCCTCTCTCTCTCTCTCTCTCTCTCTCTCTCTCTCTCTCTCCTTCCCCTCTCTCTCTCCTTCTCTCTCGCTCTCTTTCTCTCTCTCTCGCTCTTTCTCTCTCTCTCTCTCTCTCTCTCTCTCTCTCTCTCTCTCTCTCTCTCTCTCTCTCTCCCTCTGTGTCTGTGTCGTGTCTGTCTCTCTCTCTAACTCTCTCTCCCTCCCTCCCTCTCTCTCTCTCTCTCTCTCTCACACTCTTATCTCTCTCTCTCCGTCCCCCTCTGATGTTTATGGTCTTGTTTTCCTCACGACAGTAGAATTTCTTTGACAGGAAGAGGAGAACAGATTTTTCCTGTTTTGACGCCTTGTGTGTCAGATGAGGCAAAGTTCCCACTGTTAACGAGCTGCGTCGCCGTGGAAACCTGCGTCTATCCGGGATGCGAGCTGGACGCTGGTGTCTCATCCAAACCAATAGAAGGTGACAGAGTGCATTTAAAAATCGGGGTGGTTGGGTTCACCGGAAAGGACGTAGAGAGACTTCGTCGTTGGTCAATTGTTGAGGGAGCGGAGAAGAGAGCGAGAGGGACATCGAGCAAGAGAAACACCATGTATAAAAGTGTCCCCTAAAGAAAGAAGGAAAGATGTCACAGACATCAAGGGAGTGTCAGTTGGGAGAGCCATCGAGGTCAAAGGGCATTAGAAGGAAAGGAGCAGAACGGTAACTGCAGTCCTCAGGCCAAAGCAATGGATCAATCGCAATCCCGCCACTCTGGTCAGTTCTACGCCATCAAGGATTGTTTTGCTTCCTTTGGTTTTCACAACTTGTCCCCATCCTGGCCTCGCTGCAGTGAAACAAAGGCCCCAGTCTCCGTTCTCCCCATGGCATTATCACAAGATAAACGGTATCTTTATGAGTGCTCCTTGACATATGATTTATTTGTGGCCGTCCACGGGCAACTGTTATTATTCAGTTCCGTCCATGCCGTGTTCCAATACCCGGTCTGTCCGTACTTACTAGCCAAATTTTAAGTACGTAGTACGTTCCAATTCAGATCTGGCGAATAGAAGTATACTTCAAGGACCCGGATGTCGTACTCAAAACGGGCTAATCGTGAAGTGTGGATCGAAGGACACTTTCCGTACTCAACGGCAGCCATCTTAGCTACGTAGCGGAAGAGGCGGAGCCAGGCTGAGCCAAAATCGGCGCATTTTCCACATAGCCTGCATTAATAGAGTAATTTTGTAGTTTTTATAGTTTTTATAGCTGCTAGGCGTAAAGAGTTCACCGTTCAAAGCGGGATGTTTATTGCGGGGGAGGAGCCACGGCGGCAGTCGTGATCGTAATTTCCGGTTAGTGCACCACGGAGTACTCGATTTGGAACAGCACTCACATCTGAAAAATGAACGTAGTAGATAGTACGGATAGTATATTTCCTTTAAGTATACTCATGGAAGTACGGGTATTGGAACACGGCACAGAGCATGTGTGTGCATGCTCAAATCCAATCAGCTGGACCTGTTTGCGCTCTAAGGCTTCTTTACATTCAACATTTCTGTAGTGTTCACAGTAGTTCTGAACAAACAAAGCATGTTGCCGAAGATTACACGTGGACTTTGACAAAGAAACGACTTCAGTGCCATGCATGTGTGTGCCCTCATGCAAGTGTTTGTGCACGACACATACCACACGTCCGAAGGAAGGAAGAGAAAAACAACAAAGAAACGCAGCAGGGTTTGCCAGCTGCATTCTTACATGCACTTTCTTTGCCTTGAAGCTGAAGGTCATGTGACTATGTGCGTCAGTCGGCCGGGTGTTGGCCCTTCTGACAGAGCTGCTCATCTACCTTTTTTTCTTGCCCCGAAATGTGACCTGAATAAGGGAGGGCTTGGTGGGTGAGCTGCTGGCACGTTGACTGGCTGTCATATTGTAGAAAGGTTGATATGTGGGGACTTGTTTGCACTTTTAAGGTGCTTAGTATTCCTTTGCAAGACCAGGCTATCAGTGTGTTTGGTTTAACACAGGCTTTGTTTGTATGTGTATGTCTGTGTGTGCGGCTGTGCGTCTCATGTGTATGTCTGTGTGTGCGGGTGTGTGTCTTTGTTTGCGTGTGTGTGTCTGTGTGTGTGTGTGTGTATGTGTGTTCTGTGTGCATGTGTGTATGTGTGTGCATGTGCCTACACAATAGCAATTATTTCTCTATTGTGTTGTAATACAAAAGACAGGGCATTTTTTCTTACCGAGCTAGCTGAAAATACATTTCCACTTCTTGTCTAAGTCCATATCCCAACAAAATCTATTGCAGGCGTTTAGTATTTCGACTTTAAACAATGTGGCAAATTATTTTTAGGACATTATTACAAAGCTTACTTAGGTAGTATCGAGAGTACTTGTGGATGTTTTTTTTTTTTTTTAAGGTAATTAAGACAAGTATTTGTTGCATAAACTTGCGTTGGACAGGATTCTTCCATATTCTAAGCAGAAGTGCTCTGGAAACAATTGAAATGCCACTGATTGCGTATCAACTTTAAAGAGCCTTTGCATTCTCAGCATCGCTGTTACAATGAGGAACAAATCTCACACAGCTACAGAGGCTCACGCTGCACGGCTGCAATGAGGTAGACCCTCCTGTAGCCCCGAAACGTAAACACAGCATCTTAATATCAAACCAAATCCATAGCTTAGTACTTGGACTGGAAGACCATGGCCGGTTGACCAGGCAGGGAAAAAGGGGGTTGTGGATTTGACACGTGCAGCATCTCAGCATGTCAGTTCCAGTGTCAGAACCTCTGGTAGTGTCTCCACTCCAGCTCTGCTCTATGGAGAACAGTCCAGCTCCCGGCTCCCAGGCCGCTGCTGAAGGGACAGAGCGCGCAGAGGGCTGGGAGCGTGCAGCCTGGTTAACTATGTGAGTTATGTCATTGACGTCAGCACAGCTATTAAACTCAATGTGGCCCATCCCTCCTGTGGCTCCATGGCAGCTGAACTACACAGCGCATTGTGAATAGGCGGTCGAACAGGCCTGCGAGTGTTTGTGTGTGTGTGTCTGTCTGGGCGTGCGTGTGGGTGTGTGTGTATAACCGAGGAATGGTTATTGTTTTAATAGCAGAAGGGACTTAAGCATTTATCGTAAACTATGAACCGAGAGTAATAATCAGAACGGGAAGTGGGCCAAATAGGGACAAAGGACTTAGTTGCGTGGTTTGGTTTTGAGGCAGAACCTACCTCTAGATCCACCTCCTGTGTTTCTCACCACAGGAGGTCACACCCCTCCATGCTCACATCCTATGTCATGGAATGCCCAATGTAGCCGTGGAAGTTCAATCATTTCTCCTATATTCAATTTTGTGATCAGATGAAGGTGTCTGTGTATCCTTATTAAAAACTCACAAAGTCGCTCAACTAACCAAGCCAGATAAGTGCAAACTAGATAAGTGTTTTCCGACTCTTATCGTCTCTCTCTCTCTCTCGTTCGACCTGCTTTTCATTCCCAAGGAAAGCCATTGTCTTTGTGCGCCTGTGTGTCTTGCTTCACTGCGGCGTCATGCGTGGAAGTACATGTATGGACGTACATGTGTGCACATACAGGTGTGCCCGGCCTTGCCGTCCTGTGAGCCAGACCTCTCTCACTGTCATTTCTGTCAGGTCTTCACAGTAAAGAAAGTAGTTGGGAGTGGAGGAGGAGGGAGCATGGTGGGGTCTGCCGCACACGATGCATCAGGCCCTGGGGCTGCAATGCTCTCCCCAGTGGAGGAGCGTCTGGAGCTCCTTCTACTTCTGCTCTCCAGAATGCTGGAGCACTGTCTCTCTCTCTCCTTCAGTTCTCCAGAGTGCTGGAGGACTGTCTCTCTCTCTCTCCTTCAGCTCTCCAGAGCGTCTGGAGCACTGTCTCTCTCTCCTTCAGCTCTCCAGAACGTCTGGAGCACTGTCTCTCTCTCTCTCCAGCTCTCCAGAACGTCTGGAGCACTGTCTCTCTCTTTCCTTCAGCTCTCCAGAACGTCTGGAGCACTGTCTCTCTCTCCTTCAGCTCTCCAGAGCGTCTGGAGCACTGTCTCTCTCTCCTTCAGCTCTCCAGAGCGTCTGGAGCACTGTCTCTCTCTCCTTCAGCTCTCCAGAGCGTCTGGAGCACTGTCTCTCTCTCTCTCCTTCAGCTCTCCAGAACGTCTGGAGCACTGTCTCTCTCTCTCTCCTTCAGCTCTCCAGAACGTCTGGAGCACTGTCTCTCTCTCTCCTTCAGCTCTCCAGAGCGTCTGGAGCACTGTCTCTCTCTCCTTCAGCTCTCCCCTGAACATCTGGAGCACTGTCTCTCTCTACTTCTGCTCTACCCTGAACGTCTGGAGCACTGTCTCTCTCTCTCCTTCTGCTCTCCAGAGCGTGTGGAGCACTGTCTCTCTCTACTTCTGCTCTCCCCTGAACGTCTGGAGCACTGTCTCTCTCCTTCTGCTCCCCAGTGAAGGAGCATCTGGAGCACTGTCTCTCTCTACTGTTTTCACTGCTGTGCTCATATCTTCACCACCGTCTTCTAGTGACAGTGTTATAACCTCTTCTCCTGACCAGTTTGGGATATTTGTTCATTAAAAGGTGGTACTCCATGTATAATTATCTAAATGTGTTGATGAATAGTGATTAACTTGGTTGTTTGTGTGCGTGTGTGCGTGCCTGCGTGCGTGCCTGTGTGTGTGTGAGTTCCTGCTCTTCACAAGCTCATCGTAATAAAAGCATAAACACATGCAAATACACATTTTACACATAGGCATTCTTCTTTGACACCACAGCTCCAAACGATTTCAGTCTTGATTAGCATCGGGTTGCAGCAACCTAGCTGGGAGACAGCGCTTCAGTCGTGTCTTGTATCTCCCCTGCTTCTCTCTCCTCTACTTACGTGGGTTCTCCTCCGGCCATTGGCCTTAATTGGCCGTAGGGCCCAGCTGGGTGACTGCTTATTGACCTATGTTTGTCTTTCTCTGCTTCCATGTTGTGCGGTTCAGGGCTTTGTGGTCAACCGTTCATCTCTCACTATAAGCACTGGAATGGTCTTCAGCTCACTGTTTGACAGTTTGCCCTATTGAGGCTACTTGCTTGATAATGCTTATTGCTGCAGTGCAGCGATATTATTATTATTATAATTGTTATCCTTTATAATAAACTAAAACAGTGATCACCATGCTTAGTGCTGCGCCTACGTTGGTCAGTGTAACGTTTTAGCTTTATACTGATCAGCGTTTTTGAATCTTTGACTCAACCCACCTCACTCTTCGGTGCGGTTCCTCCCAGATCCCCCCAGCGGTTAGTTCTTCTGGGGGTCTGGCCTTTGAAGTCATCACGGGCCTCAGATGGGCCTTTTGATCCAGGGCTGGTACTGATGTAGAGCTGGGATGCAGCGTGGCGGCCGTCCCATTGAGCTAACATATGGGCACAAAATGCCTTCCATGTGTTCAAGAGGCCCAGATCAATGGGCTTCTCTCGGGGGGAAGAGGACGAGGAGGACGAGGAGGAGGAGGAGGGGAGGAGGAGGGGGAGGAGGAAGAGGAGGAGGAGGAGGAGGGGGGGAGGAGGGGAAGGGGGAGGAGGGGAAGGGGGGGAGTAGGAGGAGGGGAGGAGGAGGGGGAGGAGGAGGGGAGGAGGAGGGGAGGAGGTGGAGGAGGAGGAGGAGGCGGAGGTGGAGGAAGAGCGGAGGAGGAGGGGAGGAGGAGGTGGAGGAGGAGGAGGGGAGGAGGAGGCGGAGGTGGAGGAAGAGCGGAGGAGGAGGGGAGGAGGAGGTGGAGGAGGAGGAGGGGAGGAGGAGGAGGGGAGGAGGAGGGGGAGGAGGAGGAGGAGGAGGGGAGGAGGAGGAGGGGAGGAGGAGGTGGAGGAGGAGGAGGAGGGGAGTAGGAGGAGGGGAGGAGGAGGAGGGGAGGAGGAGGAGGGGTGGAGGAGGAGGAGGAGGTGGAGGAGGAGGTGGAGGAGGAGGAGGAGGAGGAGGGGAGTAGGAGGAGGGGAGTAGGAGGGGTGGAGGAGGAGGGGAGGAGGAGGAGGGGAGGACGAGTATTATAGTTTTGTCGGTGCGTGCTTATATACCCTGAAGGAAGTCAAGTTTGCAATTCAATTCTCCTTCTGCATCAATTCTATGTTGGTGTGTGTCTGGATATATATATATATATATAACTAACACATAGGATGCAAAGCTCAGTAGTTTAATGGTGACCCCTAAGTGTCCCCGGGAGCCACTCCAGGAGGCCCCAGACGTGTTGCGCTCCGTGCTGTATGGCGCCAGAGGAAGGGCTTTGGTTTGGTCTCCCTAGCGTCAGGGAGTCACAGGGCTTGCTGCTCAATACCGCATCCCCTGCCTTCTCCCTTTCTTGTTTATCTTGTTTTCTGCATTTTTTTCAAAAGGTCCAGCTAATATTTGTCTCTACCTCTCTTTCTTCATTTCTTTCTACTGTTGCTGTCTCTCTTTCTTTCTCCCACTCTTTCTACCTTCCTCTCCCAGTAGCTAGACGTCACACTGTGGTGTGTGTGTCTGTGTGTGTGTATCTGTGGTCGGGAGGGAGGTCATCGACATGGCAACAATAGGAGGCAGCAGACCTCCTGGTTTCTGCACGAAAAAGTGTTGAGGTGGGGCTGGGGAGAGAGAGAGAGAGAGAGAAAGGGAGAGAGAGAGAGAGAGAGAGGGAGAGAGAGAGAGAGAGAGAGAGAGAGAGAGAGAGAGAGAGAGAGAGAGAGAGAGAGAGACTGATGAAGAGAGAGAGAGAGAGAGAGAGACTGATGAAGAGAGGGAGAGGATGGGACGGGGCACGTGGAGAGCAGGACAGAGGGTTAGGTGTGTACACACACACCTGTGTTCGGGCCACTGACTACGTGTGTGTGTGTGTGTGTGTGTTCTGGCTCCCAGACTACGTGTGTGTGTGTTCGGGCCCCTGACTTCATTTGTGTGTGTGTGTTCGGGCCCCTGACTACATGTGTGTGTCTGTGCTCCGGCCCCTGACTACATGTGTGTGTGTGCGTTTGGGCCTCTGACTCCATATGTGTGTGTGTGTGTGTGTGTGTGTGTGTGTGTGTGTGTGTGTGTTCGGGCCCATGACTCCGTGTGTGTTTGTGTGTGTGTGTTTGTTCGGGACCCCTGACTCCATGCGTGTGTGTTGGCAGACGAGTCGTACCAGAAGCTGGCCCTGGAGACGGTGGAGGAGCTGGACTGGTGCCTGGACCAGCTGGAGACCGTCCAGACGTACCGCTCCGTCAGCGACATGGCCTCCACCAAGGTAGGACCGCTGGGGGGGTGGTGTGTGTGGGGGTGGAGGTGGTGGAGGTGGTGCTGGTCGACATGACATAGGAGATGTCAATCAAGGGAGTGGATGGAGAAAAAGAAAGTGAGAGCGACCCTGTTGACAACTGTTTTGATTGAGTGTGTGTGTGTGTGTGCGTGTATGGTCGCGTGTGTGTGTGGGTATGTGTGAAGGCGCTGCTGGTTAAATTCTGTCTGTGTGTGTGTGTGTGTGTGTGTGTGTGTGTGTGTGTGTGTGTGTGTGTGTGTGTGTGTGTGTGTGTGTGTGTGTGTGTGTGTGTGAGCCTGTGTATGTGTGTGTGTTTATGCATGAGCTGCTCAATCACCTGCACCTGTTTGGATGGTGTCTTTAGTTCTGCTTTACTGTTTCCTGTGGTTTTGGGGTTTCTATCATGGAGATATTGCATTTAAGTGGTCATGGCATTCAGACGAACAGGTTCATGTTACAACTCGATTTGTGTACGTTTGTGTCATTCATCAGAGTCCAATGTGAGTGCAATTGAAAACAGTTGACATTTACTAATCAAAACATAATTCAATGAATAAAAATGAAGGAGGTCCAAAACGAGGAGAAGATAAAGGGTAAGAGACTGTATCCGGGGTCACTCACAGATCAATGAAATGTTGAATATTATATCATGTGTTACGGTGTCCCAAGCTAACTTGTAGTGTGATCAGCTCCAGCCAGATAACAGACACCTAGTTTATGCTACTGCAAGAAGCATAGGCCTAATTATTTTACAGCTATCATAGCAACGTGCTACGCTCAGATAGGTCTGGGGGTGTTTTACATGGGCCAGACAGAGGCTGGCTTCATACTGGACGTGCATAAACCACGATCTGTCAGTGGATGCAGATGATACTGTATGAGTCTGGATGGTTTCCCAGCTGTGCGCGTATCAATCATTTACTTTACTCGCTTTATTCCCTTTGCCAAGTGTCATAAATCCATCCTTTTGAGTTTTAAACTTGAAAAAAAATGTGATGTTGTTAAAAAGAATGGCAGATAGTTCCTGATATAATTGCATTGTGGCAGGAGGCCACTCACCCTGGAGGTGGACTTCTCTTTAATGCAGCGACACCAGAGATCACGCCCTTCTCAGACACTGCCTTGTTTAGCGCCACAGTCGTCCTTTGTTGCAACCATTGTCACTTGCAACCGCTGTCACTCGAGATGTAAATTGCTTTTTTTTTTGCCACATTGACGCACTTGCAAAGCAGCAGCTGTTCTGCGGTGGCTCGGGGCGAGCTCAGCCGTGGCTCTTTATGGATCTGCTGTAAACTACAGAGCGGAGCGCAGGGCCGGGTTTGCATAGAAGGTCGCCGAGTTCCTGTTATGTTTGAATAACACGGTGGCCAGACACCAGGGTACCACCACCGCGTGCCAAGTCTGTCCCTCTCAGTCCAGCGGTGGACGCATGCACAGAGCAGAGCGAGAGAGAACGCCAGGCTGGAGCTGTGATAACAAAGCAGCGCTGCCAACGGTGAACCCGAGCCCTTTGTTTGGGCCTCTCCATCCGCTGCTGCGTGTACAAGGGTTCCTCTTCTGGGACTTCAGTCGACATGCGCGCTGCGGCGCACTAATATTCAAATATTCTGATATCTGTTGCTTGGGAGGTATTCAAATCTCAATTCTGGATAACCATAACCCGGCCATTTGACTTCCCTAAGTTGTCAAATTTGAGTTATTCTGAATTTTATGCACATGCATGTTTTCAAACCGCAGGTAGAATGTTAAGTTCCATTCCGTTCACCGGTCACACAGACCATACACAAGGGTGGAGACATCCCTCAGTCCTCAGGCAACGCTGAAGTCCAGGAACATTACGTGGATCCGTCTGTCACACGTTGACAGCTGCCGTCCAGTGGGAGAAACCGCAACAGTCGCACTCGGACCGAAGAGTGGATCAGAAAAGTTGTAGCTCTATAGGCAATAGAGCTACAACTTTAGAGTTCAGTGTACAGTTGTCGTTGCGTTGACGATCAAGTTTGGTTCAAACTATGAAGTTTGGTTCAAATTGAACAACATATTATTTTGTAATACGTATTTCAGACGCATGTCGTTGTCAAGATTTGGATTGTCATATTTGGTTGTGTATCTATTGGCTATATTATATGATTTAATATTTTTGCTGAATGTGTCGTATTCTATAAGCAATCATTTGGGGGAACATACATGACACATATATGTATATAAACCATCGTCGTAGTCATAGTTTCCTGTCGGCACGTAGTATTTGTAGTGTAGAACCACATTCTGTTGCTAACAGACAACTGAAAGGTTATCTGTGCGTCCTGCACTGCCTGACGCAGACACAGGACATCCTGGCAGTAGCTCAGCCCGGCAGCCTTCTGAAGGCTTCATGGCGGTTTGCTACCCTACCCCCCGCGTACGTAACAGCGCCTCAAACGGCAGCAGCGCCCGCCTGGAGCCCGCCTGCTACACACCCCGGGTGGCGCTGTCTGCTTCCTGCAGCGGTCACACACACACACACACACACACACACACACACACACACACACACATATATACCAAACCACAGACACACGCACACCAACACACACCAACCCACCCACACAGGCGCGGACACGCACAGGCTTACACACACACACACACACACACATATACCAACACACATAAACAGTGGCAGATCGGGGGCCCGGTGGTCCGGAGCAGGGAGGGCCCACGCTTTGTGTGTGTGTGTGTGTGTGCGCCTGTGTGTGTGTTTGTGTGTACAGAGAGGTGGGCGGTGGGTTGATGGGTGACCATGACACCAGTTTCCTGTCTCTTAGTTCCTCTACCTCCCCCCCCCCCCCCACCCCCCCACAGTGGTAGTGCGGCCAGACGACAATAGCCGGCCCCCTAGGACCCATCCCGGGTTGAGTCTAAGGGGTCTGGCCGCGTCACGCGCCCCCCCGCTACACAATAGGGCCGCTGGTACACATGTTGCACACATCCATCACGTCACGCGTCAGGAAGTACAGGACGCGTTGTTCACCATGAATCACGGTGTGCTTCCATTGTGCGGATCCACCAGCGCCGGGCGGTGGACCAGCGTTGTGTTGTTGTGTTGTTGTAGCGGGAGTGAGGGTCGCTCATACCCTGAAGGGACGTCAACAGCTTTAATCGTCAGCACGCTTTGGCAATCCTGCGATTGTGTGCGTGTGTGTTTGTGATTTTTCCAATCAACTCACAAAGAAAAAATATATGAACCCTCATATTGCAACACATCGCACTGCGGGAGATTCCCAATATTTTGCAATGCATTGAATTGTCCCGACGCCTACACAGTCTCACGATTCATGCCAATTTAGCTCACGCACACACGATGTAACACGAAGCGGCCCCATGATGAGGCTGTAAGAACCTCCGCCTCAGGGCGGCCTCCTGGTTTTCCACCACTCTGCAGGTGTGTCAGGAGAGGAGGGCGGGAGGTAGGGAGGACGCAGTGGTGGTGGAGAGGTGGGGGGCTCGGAGGACCACACACCCGGCTGCCCAGGGTCCTCGCTACTGCTATGAGCTCACAGGGCGGGAGCTACCCTCCCCCCCACACCCTTACTCCTCAACTCCTCACTATCATTAGCCCCTTTGCCACACTAACACACACACACACATGCCCGCACACGCACACACACACACGCGCGCAAACACACACACACGCACCAAACACACACACGCACCAAACACACACACACATACACGCACACACGCACGCACGCACACACACACAAATCACACACACACACACACAAACACACACACGCAAACACACACGCACCAAATACACACACACACACACACCAAATACACACACACACACACATGCACGCAAACACACACACACACGCGCGCGCGTGCGCCTACGTCGACGACGGCCTTGGACAAACACTGAACATCTGAATCCAGTTAGCATGGTAGCGCTCGCTCGTGGGATAGCGTGCGGAGCGGGGGCAACGCTAGCAACCAACCCTAGGAAACTCTAGCTCACGTGTGGTCACTTTGACTTTGAAGCGCAGACGTCGACCAGGAGACGGAGAGAGAGGGGGGGAAAAACTGACGAAATGATTGAAACAGATGTAGCGGTGGGTCAGCGCGCGCAGGCTAGCAGTAATGGCCACTAAATGACAGCGGGTGATTACAGCTGATTGAAGAGGGGCGGCGGAGGAGGCGAGTAGTGATTACTGTTATGGTGAATAAATGTCCTTCACATCCACAAGATGTCATTGATCCAGGATAATTAAAACAGAAGGGACAGTAAACACAGTGCGGTGGACGGTACGCTTTGGTTCGATGGAACCACGACATATCCCTCGTCTTTTGTTTATTTATTTTTTTATTCCTGGTAGTATGACAGACGCTGGAAAATATAAGCTTCTTTGGAAGTTCTCGCCTTTCTGTTGACAGTGTCAACAGTCACTCAAACACTTATTAGTCATAATTTCTTGATTATTCAAGGTGGTTTGAAAGGCCGTACTGCAGCGAGTTGTTGTGTGCTCAGGTATGTCGCCTCGGGCGTCTCTCTTGCCAGTAAATGACCTCAACAGGGAAGCAAAGAGAAAAATAATTGAGCAGCAAAGGAGGAAGCAACAAGGGAAGTGGGCAGGGCTTGACGTGGAGGAGGCGGGGGCCTTCCAGGCAGGGGGTGGAGCCTGTCTGTCTCACATACACTGTATGGGTTAGTCAGTCAAACTTTGCTTTATTACCATGTGTTTCCTGTCGTTCGCCACAAGCCCCCAGACAGCATTCTGACAAACACTTCACTCACTCACACAGAGAGTTGGAGAGAGAGAGAGAGGGCGAGAGAGAGACATACAGCGCGAGCAGAGAGCAGAACCTTTCTTTCCCGGAGCGTTACCACACTTGGTTTTTGCCTTCAGTGACAATGGGACTATGTTGCTCTGAGAAGAATGAGAAGAACTTAACTTTGCTTCCCAGTTGGCAAAAGGTGAGATGGACATTTATTTTTTATTTGTTTCTGTCTGAAATTTGGTCAGAAGTTTAGTGTAAATTGGAAGTATTAAATGGAGAACGTGATATATTATTTTCTTATGCACTGCATTTCATTTCGGTGTATCTT
>NC_044055.1:22337299-22379799 GCF_902167405.1 Gadus morhua | reverse complement strand
GGACGAGCAGAGGAGAAGGTCAGAGGAGGGGGATGGAGACGTTGCACTACACAGCGTCCCTGGGGCTCTGAGAATAGAGGCCCTTCAGTTTGACGCTAATCATCTTACCCGTGTCTCCGAGGGCTGTTGGGCACAGCTGAGACGTTCATTTTCCCAACGCTGCATGTTACCACGTCAGCACACACACACATACCTCACAGAGGTAACACACACACACTACCCTGATCATCATGTCAGACAATATTATGCCCTCAGCAGACACTAAAGGACCGCGGTGCACTTCCTCGACACTTGACACTTCCTTTCTGTGCGTCGTTTTGGTCAGGGTTTTTCCAAATGCGTCAATGGCCCCGCATCGCATGCATCAGCCTTCTCATGACTCAAGGCCCTTATGTCGATGTGGATGTCCCCTGACTGTCCCTTGTTTTGGGTTCATGAATACGCTCTTGAAACCCGGTTGACACACAACACTGTGGACTTGTGCAAGGAGTTCTTAGAGAAAAAGCTTAGGCAATAGGAAAGGGTTGAGTTAGAATACACTGTGTTCTAATATCCGGTGGTGAACCTGATTATAGCTAACAGTTAGCTTGCTACCTTGCTAACAATGTAAAGTAGCCTTTTACAAGGTTAAAAAGCAACAAGTAAAACTTGCGTACCCTCCCGAGAGTCACTTAAAAGTCCTTTGGGAGGGAGACTTTTGTTTTACTTACACTGCCGTTCAAAAGTTTGGTGTCACCCAGTCGATTTCATGTTTTCCACGAAAATACTTTTAGTTTTCAGCTGCGCTGATATAATTGCACGGGGGTTTCCTCATCATCAATTAGCCTTTTAACACAATTAGCTAAACAATTTACCATTAGAACACAGGAGTGATGGTGGCTGGAAATGGGCTACTGTAAACCTATGTAGATATTCTATTAAAAATCTGCCGTCTCCAGCTAGCATTGTCATTTACCACATTAACAATGTCTAGACTGTGTTTCTGATTAATTTAAGGTTATCTTCATTGAAAAAAAAAAAGTTCTTAAAAAAAATAAGGACATTTCTAAGTGACCCCAAACTTTTTCACGGTAATGTATCTTACATTTTCAATGCGAGACCCCAATGTGACCCCTCCCTCTGTCCCCCCGTCTCTCCACAGACCAGCCCCACGACGTGGAGCTGCCCTGCCCGGTGCCCAAGGCCCAGGGGAGGAAGAGGAGGCAGGGCCCCCAGAGCCAGCACGGCTCCCAGCACGCCGCCGTCCAGCACCAGCAGGCCGGCGGGGGCGGGACCCTGCCCCAGATCAGCGGCGTGCGCAAGGTCAGCCTGACCTCTGGCGCCGTGGTCAGCCGCTTCGGCGTGAAGACGGACCAGGAGGAGCTGCTGTCCAAGGTACACACACCACGGCCTCACACACCACGGCCTCGCACACCCCAATACACCCATAGGGGCTCGGGGAACCGGCACACATCAACAATTAGAATTATAGAATTGATAATGTTCCCATCCTCCCGTGTGAGTCCAGAGCGTTCGTTGACCTTCTCTTCTGTTCTCCGTCCCTCTCCCCACTCCCCTCGGCCTCCTCAGGACCTGGAGGACATCAACAAGTGGGGGCTGAACATCTTCAGCGTGGCACTGCACTCCCACAACCGCCCGCTCACCTGCACCATGTACGCCATCTTCCAGGTCAGCCCCCACCGCCCCGTCACCATGTCATAGTCACACACACACACACACACACACACACACACACACACACACACACACACACACACACACACACACACACACACACACACACACACACACACACACACACACACCCACCCACCCGCATCCACGAGCTGAAGTGACGGTGAACAGGGTTGAGTCACTGCAGCAGACTACAGTGCACTGTGTGTTCTGCGTGCTGTGCTCCCCATTAAATCACTCAGAAACACAGATCCACAGTGATGACCAAGCCCTGGGCTTCCAATTGGTTGTTTAACGTCTCGCTCCCCTCTCTCGCCTCTCTCTCTCCGTCCTCTCCCCCTCCCCCCTCGTCGTCACCAGGAGCGAGACCTGATGCGTACGTTCCGGATCCAGGCGGACGTCCTGGTGACCTTCCTGCTGACGCTGGAGGACCACTACCACAGCGACGTGGCGTACCACAACAGCCTGCACGCCGCCGACGTGGCCCAGTCCACGCACATCCTGCTGTCCACGCCCGCGCTCCACGTGAGTCCCCCACCGCTGAGCGCACACAGCTCAAGGCTCTGACTCTGCCTCACAACGCGTCTCTTATTCCAGGCGGAACCGGAATTGGGAATAAACTTTAAAGCCATTCTCGGTTGTATTTTATAAACTTTGTGTAAGAATGTTTCTTACACCAAGTTGAAGTTAGAAGGTTTTTAATATGTTGAGCACAGTAACGCTGGAATGTCAAGATCCCCCAAATTGCTTTATTAACATGATATTAATTCCCTTTGATGTTTTCTGTAATACAGGGAGTCTTTACAGACCTAGAGGTCCTGGCCGCCATCTTTGCTGCTGCTATCCATGACGTGGACCACCCGGGGGTCTCAAACCAGTTCCTCATCAACACCAGTGAGTCCCCCCCACCTCACTGTTGACCAGCACATTATGGAGGCATGAATGACATGATGTGTTTTATTAAGGTCAGAGGTCAAATTATTGGACGAAATATGGAATCGGAACGTTTCTGACCCTCCCTCTCTCCCTCCCCCTCCCCCTCCCTCTCCCTCTCCCTCCCCAGACTCTGAGCTGGCCCTGATGTACAACGATGAGTCGGTGCTGGAGAACCACCACCTCGCTGTGGGCTTCAAGCTGCTGCAGGAGGACAACTGTGACATCTTCCAGAACGTCTGCAAGAAGCAGAGGCAGATGCTGCGGCGGATGGTGATCGACATGGTGAGGAGACACCGGCTGCCGCCGCTGTTTATTCGTCTGAAAGGGTGTGATTGGCCGGGCACAAGCTGTGGCAGTGAATCCGTCCGGCTTTTTTCAAATGAAACGTAATGCTTTGCCATGCGGCGCAGAAGGTAGAGCGGGTTCTCTGGTGCCCTGAATGTTGCTGGATCGATCCCCGGCTGCTCCTAGCTTAGTGTCGAGGTGTCCCTGAGCAACTCACCTCACCCTGACCGCTCCCGACGAGCTGGCTGTCGCCCTGTGTGATTGACTCCATCGTCGGTGTGTGAATGTCAGGCAATATTCTGATGGCCACTGGTTAGAAAAGCGCTCTATAAATGCAGTCCATTTACCATTAGTGGCGTGGTGACATGGACGCCGGTGCTTGTGGGCATAACCTAAGATAGGGAGGCTTCGTTCACCAGGCTCACCCCGCTTAACTTGTGTTCTCTCCAATCAGGTGCTGGCGACGGACATGTCCAAACACATGAGCCTGCTGGCCAACCTGAAGACCATGGTGGAGACCAAGAAGGTGACCAGCTCCGGAGTGCTGCTGCTGGACAACTACACCGACCGGATGCAGGTACGAAACAACCAGATGCACTCATGTACACACAAACACACACACACGCGTGCACTCCCAAGTGTGCATATAATACCGTAGATCACAATTGGCATTACCGATCCACATCTTTACACACACACACACAGACACAGGCTGAAGGTGCTAAGCGTCCGTCTCCCCCCCCAGGTTCTTCGTAACATGGTGCACTGCGCCGACCTCAGCAACCCCACCAAGTCCCTGGACCTGTACCGCCAGTGGACCGGCCGCATCATGGAGGAGTTCTTCCACCAGGGCGACCGCGAGAGGCAGCGCGGCATGGAGATCAGCCCCATGTGTGACAAACACACGGCCTCCGTGGAGAGGACGCAGGTACCTACGGCAACATCCTGTTTAGGTTCATATTGTCCCCGTCCCTTTGATACTGGCTGCATAAGATCACTGTCTTTATCGCTGTCCTGCTAAGGTTCATACTGTCCTCTTTAGTGTATACATAGCTAGACTATATGCTTTCAGTCTGTTTCGATATACACACGTCCATCTTCTGAACGAGCCCACACCCTCCCTGACTCCCTCTGCCTCTGCTCCTCCAGGTGGGCTTCATCGACTACATCGTCCACCCGCTGTGGGAGACGTGGGCCGACCTGGTGCACCCCGACGCCCAGGACATCCTGGACACGCTGGAGGACAACCGCAACTGGTACCAGAGCATGATCCCCCAGAGTCCCTCCCCGCCGCTCTACAGCAGCGACGGGGAGGGGGGCCGGCCCGGCGAGGAGGAGGAGGAGGAGGAGGAGGAGGAGGAGGAGCTGGAGGGGGGCCCTCTGGGGAGCTCCACCTTTCAGTTTGAGGTGACCCTGGAGCAGCAGGACAGCGGGCTGGGGACGGGGTCGGACGCCCCCCGAGAGGCCAACGGTGTGACGGACGGGGGAGAGGAGGACAGGAACGGCGTCGCCCTGTCGGAGACATAACAGGGCGGAGCTTTGTCCTGGCTACGGCGCGAAAGGCGCGTTGCTGCTTCTGATTGAAATGGTTTTAAATCGCAGTGGAGAAATCCTGCGAGCTGGCCTCCCACAGGCCGTTGACTAGGGGCCCAACCCCGGGGGGAGAGGGCTGGACATCCCACCCTATGTGGCAAGGGTTCTCTTTTTGAGCACCACCTTCTAGCTCCCCACTGGTGTGAAGGGTCAAGTGTTGCCGTGACAACATGGAGCGGGGGGGGTGTTGCTGCTGTAGAACTGGTAGACCCCAAATGGGTCTTGAGTGCCGTCCCTCCTGCCTCTATGGAGGTGAAGGGATGAGTCATCATCACACCAAACTGTAAAACGCTCTGGGTCACGCAAAGGTCTCAGAGATCGCACTCTGAGGGAAATATTTATGTTGAGTTTGAACTCTTTTTATTGTGTTTGTATTGGCTGATATGAGGTCACATGTTCACCCAAACTACTGGTCTTTGTAGTAGTTTTGACATGTTTTTGCTAACACTTGTCTAAAAAAGGTGGTGTGCCTTTGTTGAAGTTTTTTTACAACCCTTTCTTATGTTTTTTATTATTATTTATTGAACGCACAAGTTGGTTCATAACAATTTGGGGTATTTTTACTCAAAAGGATATGGTTGCGAGTCTCACTCAGTCTTCCTGTTGTTCTGGCAATAGTGTTCGATTTTTATACATCAAACTGTGATTCATGGATGTAATTAGTTGACTTCCCAGCACAATTTGCACTTTGTGACATTTGGGGATGAGAGAACATTTTCCACCTAGTTGCGGGACCTAATAAGGAACATTTAAAGCCAAATATTGAACATAATGTGTTTGTATAGATACAGATTACATTTTTTGGAGCTCATAAGCAATCAACCTTTTTGTAAAGAGTGAAATTGCTCATTAAATGGGACGAGAACTCCAAAGATTTTCAAAATAAAAGCACTTTGACATAATTCACTGCCACCTTTGCAAGGTTCCCAGGTCATCTTAATTGATTACACTAAATTCCCAATTCAACAATATTCAATGTAGATCAGACTCTGGGAAGAACGAGAACCACCCCAGTATCACAACCAGTGAGCCCAGCTTAAGCCAAAACTTTTAAAAGTTGTGTGCAAACATTATGACAGCGAGGATTTGGGTAGGCTTTTCTTTTGTATTATATTTGATTATCTATTTAGCACTTTGAATAAAGCAGGCGGGTCTGCAGCTGGTTGCAGCTCCCGCCACATAACCTTGAAGGTACGTCGTCAGAAAAGCATAGATATACGATAACGTGTGTGTGTGTGTGTGTGTGTGTGTGTGTGTGTGTGTGTGTGTGTGTGTGTGTGTGTGTGTGTGTGTGTGTGTGTGTGTGTGTGTGTGTGTGTGTGTGTGTGTGTGTGTGTGTGTGTGTGTGTACATTTCGCACAATAATCTTCTTGCACCCAGCCTCGTTTTGGCTGCTGACCTTCAGCTGTTTGTAACAGTATATTTATTACTTTTTACTTGGATAGGATATAACAGTACTGCTTTGGATTGATGTATTATTTATACTCTCCACCAATCGATGGAGAATCTCTGGTGGCCCCACACAATAATTTTTATCTCATTTTTTTTTTTTAGCTCAGTATGTGACCTGAAATTATTACGGTTATGGATTTAGATTTTGTTATTTCAAATAAAGTTTTAATCTCAAATTTCTGATTTTTCCACAAAGTCCCGTCTGTAGAAAGAGTTTGTACACAGATGGACGAGCAGCCTCGGCTTGGAGGTGCTTGTCCGTCGCTCTGCTACTTTTCCTAACTGCTGCCTGAGGAGTGTTTATAATACAGTTAGATGATATAATGGCAGTATATTATTACCTGACCGGTCATTGAACATCTGCCTGAGGAAATATAAGACTATGTTTCCAACGGATTATTCTCTCCCTCACACGATGTATTGTAACATACTGTTCTCTGCTGGTTTTTCTATAATATATTAAAATGAGCATGAAATATTCAACTGCTGTTGTCTTCAGAGTCTTCTTGGCTAGGCAATACTCTTTCATATTTTTTCTAGATAATTTTCATCAGGAGAAAGGCAGGGAGTTTCAGTTATGTTCCATATTAATGTACCAATCCAGGTTGCTGTTGTCCAGATACCAGTTTATTCAAAACACCAGCAGACTATCTCACATATGTTTTCCCTATTTAAATTAGAGGAAAAGATATGAGGCTGTCACTGAGCGGGATAAATAGACATACCTTTTGTTGTGTGTATGTGTGAATTATTTCCAAAGGAGTCGGGTATTAAATATATATTTTAAATTTCATAATTTATGAGGAAATAATTGAGGGAGGCAACCTCCTGTTTTGCAGAAGCTTCCATCTGTTGCCCTCCCCCCTCCTATTTTCACAAAAACATCAGCTGTCCGGAATTAAACTATTTTCAACTGAATAAAGGGGTTTGGTGGTTTGCCCACCATTTAATTTCCCAACTCAACACCATCTTCAAATGTAACATAAGACTTTACATAACGTGCTTTACATTTCTATAGAGCCAGACTATTTTGAATACATCTGTGTATGACTGTATCATGTAGACTGTTACAACCCTAGTTTCTAGAGAAAATAATTAAACATAAACCAGCACAACAGGTGCGGAACAAAAGGTGTGGTGAGTCACACGTGTTTAATGTGGTATACTCTATCTACAATATAGACAAAAGAGGGACTGAAGGTTGTGCCAAATCAAAGAACCTTACATAACAAGTACAGGTAACCAGAAATGAATGAAAGCAAACCTTCCTACTCTCTACTTCAACAAAATGACAGGGGTGGCACACACCACCAACCTAAGGTCTATAACAGAGAATAAACTTGTGATGCACATGGAAGGGGTACCCCAAACAAACCTAGCCTTTTCATAAGGGGAAACATAGTGGGTCAGGAGAAGTCACATAAACAAAGGAACGCAAAAACTACAAGTGCCTTTTTCAACAGGAAATGCACATTTATACATCATTGAGAGTTGGTGGGTAGTTTGGTGGTGTACCAGTCATGTGGGTGGCCTCTATGATCCCGATTTGCACTTTCTCATTTGTCCCAATGACGTGGTAGTCATCCAGAACCTTCATCTCCTGGATCCTGTGGTGGCAGTTAAAGGGACAAACACACAATACCGCATCGAACACCAGTGCTGGCATTGAGCCCTGCATGTAACACAGACATACCTCCATCAGTACGGTTCATAAATGAGGGCACCAACACTTACCATTTGAAGTACGAAAGGAAGGTAAGGCCACACTGCACGCGCGTTGGCGTTGAAAATCTGCATTTTTGCATAGGAAACCATTGGTTTAGGCGCGTAGACGCGTTACACGCGTTAAAGCGGCGCGTTACGCCTCATACCCACTGCTATTGCGAGTGGATCAAAGGACTCAGAAGGCGTGGCTGACGGATGGGGGAGATTTCCGGGGTCGTCAGAGCCCGAGTAGTGTCACAGTGCTTAAATTTGCATACGTGATCTGATTGGATGACGGATCCGTCACTGGTCGAAAAAGGTGAAAATTGTTCAACTTTTTGATGGAGCCTTCAGCACACGGATCCACAATGCATTGCGCGTCCATCCCCATTCAAAGTCAATGGGGAGCAGTCAACGGACGGAGGCAGTGGGCACGAGGCGTTAGTGGCGTTAGACGTGGCATACACACGTAATGACGCACGTAAACGCACCAACGCGCCCAACGCACCAACGCGCAAAGTTAAAAAAACTGAACGTTTGACGCGCCTACGCGTGACGCTTAGCCGCGATAGCCAACCAGCGTGGAGCTTGACCCGACGTCACTGGCAGAGACTAGTGGTGGATTTAATGACTCGTTTCCGTGACCCAGTTCACGTGATTCAGTTCGCCAAGAGGAGTCGTTCGCGAATCGTTCGTTCGTTCGTTCGTTCAGTCGAGTTTCCGTTAGCACTAACTCCACTGAGTCTGACTGACTCAGCTGAGAACCGTGCAATTGCGTGCATTCCATGATTCGATTTACCGCTACCGGAAACCAGGCTGAACGAACAAACGATTCGCGAACGACTCCTCCCAGCTCAGTCGAGTTTCCGGTGAATCGATTCACCGGGAGCTCGACTGAACTGGGAGGAGTCGTTCGCGAATCAGCCTAGCTTCCGGTAGCGGTGAATCGCATCATGGAATGCATGCTATTGCACGGTTCTCAGCTGAGTCAGTCAGACTCAGTGCTACTGGAAACTCGACTGAACTGGGAGGAGTCGTTCGCGAATCGTTTGTTCGTTCAGCCTGGTTTCCGGTAGCGGTGAATCGCATCATGGAATGCACGGCATTGCACGGTTCTCAGCTGAGTCAGTCAGACTCAGTGGAGTTAGTGCTACCGGAAACTCGTTCGTCCGTTCAGTCGAGTTTCCGGTGAATCGAATGGTGAACGACACGAACGAGAGAAACGAACCGGTTCGGTTTGTTCGTCCTAAAGACTCGTTCATTCGAACCGGTTCGCGAACGAACGAGCCAACACTAGTAGTGACGCTTGCCTAGAAGCATATGGCGGACATCTTTCTTTATTCTGGGTGGAAATAGTAACATAGTTAAGCCATTAAAAGCGTTTATGTAAAATAAATTAGCGAGAAATGTGCATTCTACTTTCATAATGTTCGCTCTGTGAATGTGAAGGATGTTTGGTTTGATAGTTATGACGAAGAGGAAACGCTCCATTCACTTGCATGGACAGCGTCTCTGGTTGCTAAGCAACCTCAACGTCTCTGCTGATCTCTGCTGATCAATACTAAGAATGCTGGAAACACACCAGACACACCATGTGAAGTTATTTAACCCGATTATTGTTATTTATATAAGAGATTATTTAATCTAACCCGATCTAAGCTCTATCATGCACCCAAACACGGCGGCGTTTGGGTTTCCTACCTCGGACTCCTAAATCCAGCGCAGCCACAGGCACGTTATGCGCGTTTTTTAACCTGAAAAACGCGTGCAGTGTGGCCTTAGCTTAGCCCTTTCCTCTTCCTCTCAGCTCAACAGAGTTCAAGGCCCCTGCTTACTGAATACACACTAACATACACACACGCACACGGCTCATGTGTTTACCATGGCGGCCCACACTGATGGGCAACAGGGGGTTTCAAACTCTTCACCACGAGCAAATGTCCTGTGGTCTGGTCTACACATTGACGTCAGCCCTACTAATAGAAACCTGCCCAGCAGCAGCTGGGGAGAGAGGCTGCACTAGAGGAGAGAGGCTGCACTAGAGGCTTCACTAGAGGCTGACCTAGAGGCTGACCTAGAGAGGCTGTACTAAATGGACTGCATTTATATAGCGCTTTTCTAACCATTGGCCACTCAAAGCGCTTTACAATATTGCCTCACATTCACCATTCACGCACCGACGGCGGAGTCAACCATGCAAGGCGACAGCCAGCTCGTCGGGAGCTAACAGTCAGGGTTAGGTGCCTTGCTCAAGGACACCTCGACACTCAGCTAGGACTCAGCTAGGAGGAGCCGGGGATCGAACCAACAACCTTCAGGTTACCAGCCAACCCGCTCTACCTCCTGAGCTACTGCCGCCCCACTAGAGGCTGACCTAGAGGCTTCACTAGAGGCTGACCTAGAGAGGCTGCACTAGAGGCTGCACTAGAGGCTGCACTAGAGGCTGACCTAGAGGCTGCACTAGAGGCTTCACTAGAGGCTTCACTAGAGGCTGACCTAGAGAGGCTGCACTAGAGGCTGCACTAGAGGCTGACCTAGAGGCTGCACTAGAGGCTTCACTAGAGGCTGACCTAGAGGCTGCACTAGAGGCTGACCTAGAGGCTGACCTAGAGGCTTCACTATAGACTGCACTAGAGAGGCTCTCTCTCCCTCTCTCTCTCTCTCTCTCTCTCTCTCTCTCTCTCTCTCTCTCTCTCTCTCCCTCTCCCTCTCCCTCTCTCTCTCTCTCTCTCTCTCTCTCTCTCTCTCTCTCTCTCTCTCTCTCTCTCTCTCTCTCTCTCTCACTCCAGGCACCAGGCAGGCAGACAAAGGGTAGCGAGGAGGCGGGGGGTTGAGGAGGGAGCCAGGGGCCAGGGAGTGGAGGGCCACTTCCAGAAAAACAAACGGTTTGCATCCGTGTAATGAAAACAAATGTCACCCTGGAGTCTTTCCTCCATGCTTGCTTTGGTTGGCACAACGATTATCAGATGTGACGCTGTAGCCGGACAGCAAATGACAGAGAGAGAGAGAGAGAGAGAGAGAGAGAGAGAGAGAGAGAGAGAGAGAGAGAGAGAGAGAGAGAGAGAGAGAGAGAGAGAGAGAGAGGGAGGGAGACAAGCTTAGAGGGGGCATTCCAGGATAGTTTAGTGGAATCGTCCTGGAAAGGTTCTACGTTGTTGAGGTCAGGGTTCAACAGGGACAGGCCCAGACAGGTGGGCGAGACGATGAGAGAGGCGACTGCCTTTCAGCAGATACAAAATAATGACTGTGGAAAATGGGAGATAAGACAGTTATGTCGGTCTGAGGTCAATTCTTTTGTGATTTTGTGATGCATTTGTGTGTGTGTTTCTCTGGCATGTCCAAAGTGAAATACCGGATTTGGACAATAACAGGATGTATCCCCCCCGATGTACAAATCACCATCAAGACTTACCCTGCTACCCACAATCACAAGTACACTCTCCAGATATCATTCAGTTAGAAAATATATCCATAGAATGACTAAAGGCCTCGTCAGACATGTTCTGGCACCACACGGCAGCCCTGCTGTGTGGTGTGTTGAAGAGGACACTCCAGTCTAAACACAAAGACCCTGATAAAAGTGTCCTCTGAGATACAGACAGTAGCCATATTAAACCAAAGAGGACTTCCCAGAGGATCTCATCATGTGTTTAATGCATCAGTGCTGCTTTTCAAAGACCCAGCCCTTGTAAAGCTGATAGTGCATGGTTACTGAGGGCGAGTGTGAAGACCTGACAGAGGACAGGCCCACCACGGGGACAGAGCATTGAGACAGAGCATATTAAAGCAGGCTGTTACTCTTATTCGGTAGAAAATAGGAGAGAGCGATCATTAATATATAAAAAAGAAACATGCCATCTATGTACTCATAGAGAGGTGACACACACACACACACATATGTAAGCACTTACTAAGTGTACACACATAAACACACGCATACATACTCACACACACAGACACACACACACACACACACACACACACACACACACACACACACACACACACACACACACACACACACACACACACACACACACACACACACACACATGGGGGTGGCATTCGGGCCTCCTGAAAAAACCAACCAGCAGTTGGTCTATCCACATACTGTACCCATGAAATCTTTAAAGAAGACGTTATAATGCCGCATCAAAATATGCTCCCCATATTCTTACAGTGAATTTGGAGTGAGTAGTGGTGTAAAAAAAAAGAAGGTGATTCTGTAGTGGGAGCATCGTTTGTTAGAGGCAATTGGTCTACAGATTAAATACGCTACCAAACACGTAAAGTGGCATGTGTTGATAGGGTAGCATGGCTCGATAGAGTCTATCGAGCCGCACTACGGTAGGAACACCTGACCAGGGAACAGACTTTGGCAGAACACAGGCCAACCATGAACGAGGCAGTAAGGCAGAGTGATGAAGGGCTCTGTGTGATTCCTAAATGGTTGTGACCACACAGGGTGGATGAATGGACAAACAGAAAACAAAACATGCACAAATGTCCATGTGATGTTTAAAACGGTCGAACAGGCTTTCATGCCACGGCGCTCAGTCCGTAGCGCTGTCCGTAGCTACACCCTGATGGTCGCCCAATCCCACATACCCGGCACCTCAATTAGAATATTGTGGAAAATGTACTTAATTTCAATAATTCAATAAAAAAAGTGAAATTCATATATTAAACAACAAAAGTAAAATATTTGAAGCCCTTAATTTATGTTAATATATTGAGGCCCTGAATTTTGGGGTTTTCATGAGCTGTAGCAATTATCATCAAGATGAATACAATTAAAGGCTTGAAATAGTTCACTGTTGATGGAATGAATCAATATAATAAATGGGTTTCACTTATCAAATATAATTATTGAAATAAATTAATTATTCCACAATATTCTAATTCATTGAAATGCACCTGTACAGTACAGGTGATAGATAGCCGCAGAGGGGCGCTGTTGTACCGTGTCCTGTAATGTTACGCAGCTCGCCGCAGCGGGGCGCTGTTGCAGCATGTCCTCTTATGTTCCGCAGCTCGCCACACGGGGACGCTGTTTCACCGTGTTCTTTGGTGTTCCGCAGCTCATCGCAGGGGGGCGCTGTTGCGCCGTGTCCTCTGGTGCTCTGCAGCTCGCCGCAGCGGGGCGCTGTTGCTCCGTGTCGTCTTTCGTCTATGAACTCAGCAGCAGAAGAGAATTTCTGCTCCAGCTGATTCGGTCGCCATCTTTTCAGCGACGTAAACAACACAGATGCCTCCCGCTGTGTTGTTCTGTCGCTTGCAGTACGTGGACGTGATTGAACCGTCGTAGGAGTATTCGAGACGAGACGTTGTGTGATCGGAACACGCCAGTCCCTACAACGGTGTCCTGAGCTCCACGGCTGACAGGTACGACAACCTGTCTGTGAGGACGTCAGCTGACGGCTGGTTTGTTGTCGGCCATATCATGGTGCCATGACAACGCCGCGTCGCCCCCCGCTGGGGTTTAAATGACCGGGCTGCAGTCACGCAGTCGGGTGTATTTTTGTCATTTGATGTTAAAGCAATTGTCCGTTTTCAGTCGTTTACCCTCGCTCGAGGTAGCGTCAACGCGACGCAAAGGCACCCAGGCCATTTAAACATGGCCATTTAAACATGGCCATTTAAACTAGTCCAGTTAAACCAGGCCGTTTAAACCAGGTCGTTTAAACCAGGCCAAACCAATGGTCTGAGATATCCTTACGATCACCTGCCTAATGCCTATGATCTCTTTCCCCAACGCTAAGCAGTCACTGTGTGGTCGTTAGACGGGGGTCCTCCGTGGGTCTCTCAGCTGTTCTTGTGTGTTCGTTACAGAGACGGGGGTCCTCCGTGGGTCTCTCAGCTGTTCTTGTGTGTTCGTTACAGAGATGGAGGTCCTCCGTGGGTCTCTCAGCGGTAGGGGTGGGCAGGTCTAAAGGGGTCCCAGAGGAGGGGGCATTGCTGTGTGACAGCAGTGGCCCCCGGAGAGATGGACCAGGAGTACGAACGACGGCTGCTGAAGCAGATCAACCACCAGAACCTCCCGCGGGACACACAACCGGCCCAGGTGAGGCTCACGGGCAAACACCATGCTACACTATACCTGTGTCAGTTTGAGTCTAAACTTCACTAAGCCTGTACATGTATTGTGGCGGCAGAAGCTCAGGTGGTAGAGCGGGTTGGCTGGTAACCTGAAGGTTGCTGGTTAGATCCCCGGCTCCTCCCAGCTGAGTCGAGGCGACCCTGAGCAAGACACCTCACCCTCACTGCTCCTAACGAGCTGGCTGTTAGTGATGGATTTCATGATTATTTTCCATGATTCAGTTCAAGTCGGTCAGTTCGCCAAGAAGAGTCGTTCAGAATCGTTCGTTTGTTTGTTCATTCGTTCAGTTGCGTTTCCGGTAGCGGTGAATTGAATCATGGAATGCACGGTTCTCAGCCGAGTCAGTCAGACTCAGCTCCTCCCTTGTTCTCATTCTCAAACGATCGTGGAAGTCGGTCATCAATAAACACAACATTACCTCTTTAACCAAACGCAGCGGGAATCGGGGGTGTAGTTGGATGTTTAGCATATCAGCAAGATAATACTTGATTTAGCAATGATGGTGGGGTTCCCGGGTCGCATGCGTGAGAGCAAACAATGACAGTACGAGACAGATTGACAAGATATTCAAATATTTCATTAATCTTGTGTCGCATGACACAGAAAATACGAAGATAGCATGCATTTATCATTTCACTGATATTGAATCGCATTATCATACGCTCGCTCACTAAGCCTCTTCACCACTCAGAGTCAGTGAACGAACAGGGAGTCAGCGACTCAGCGACTAGTGGGTCTGGGAGGAGTCGAGTCTGAGAACAAACGAGACAAACAGGAGTAAAGATTCGTTCATTCAAACTGATTCGGTCGCCAACATCATCTAGCTGTTGCGTTGCATCGCTGAAACCATCGTCGTTGTGTGAGTGATAAATATGTGAATGTTAGGCAATATCAGATAATAATAATCAGATCGTCTTCATTTGCGCGCATGCATGCAAGAGACTTCAGAACATCCGCCGGAACTAGTCAGAAACACGTCAAGTTCCAACCACAACGTCAAGTCGGACACAGGTGCACATCTCGTGGTTTGAACAAGCATAGTTTGGGAGAGGGCATGCCCCTTTGAAAGGAGATATGTAATTTCTCACGCTGGTACTTCCAGGTGATAATACCAACCGACTAGGTCAACGTTTTAATCTGTTGAGGGGAGTAACTGTCTTATGTCCGCATTTATTTGAGACCATATGCACAGAAGTGCAGACGGAGGGAACTCTCGCGAGTTTTTAAAGACATGTGACATGTCGCGTAGGGAAGTTATCACCAGCATTTCTGACATTTTGATCCCAGAATGCATTATGTTATGCGACGCAACGCATCGCATGCTTGATCTCGCCAACTTAGAAAGTTGATGTGATACACCTCTATTAGAAACTAGCCGATAAAAAGTTGATGTGATACACCTCTATTGGAAGCTCGCCGATAGAAAGTTGATGTGATACACCTCTATTAGAAACTCGATGATAGAAAGTTGATCTGATACCCACATATTCGAAACTCGCCGATAGAAAGTTGATCTGATACCCACATATTCGAAACTCGCCGATAGAAAGTATGCTGTGCTTTAACTGCAGAGGACTAGAGATGACTAACGGTGGTTTCTGTCCTGGCGGTCAGTGTGTGGGGGCAGCCTGCAGCCCGCTGAGCGTCAGGTCGGGGGACCGCTACATCCCCACCCGTGCTGGGAGCAACTGGAGTATCAACTTCCACTACGCCAACGTAAGCATGTACACATCTCTCTCCTCGGCACTTGTGTGGTTGTAGTGATTCTAATCATGTTATCTTCCTCAGGAGAACTGTCACTCCCCCAGTCAGAACCACAAGGCCAAGGACGCCAGCACAGAGTCAGGCAAAGGTCAGAGGTCACCGTTTAGTGTCTTATTTTGTAGCTATTAGATAAGGCAAAAAATATGAATAACGATTTTCTAGCTTAGAATTGATATCACGATTCTCTGCTACGATTATTTTCTCAGAAAATGTGATTTTTATTGAACCATGACAATGGCAGTACCAAACGTAGTTTTTTGGCATCTCTAGGACGTTGTGTTTCATAGGGCCCTTTTTAACGGATTAAAGTGCAGGATCAAAAACTGTATGATTTATTTTGTAAATATAGCTTCACATTGGCTTTAATTGCTGGCCTTTTATAACTACTGAACAAACTCCACGCACCTGTAAATGAAGGCTTCAAAAATAATTTAAAAAAAAAGAATAATATCAAAAGTAATTTACAACTCAAATCCACACAGGGGTTAATCAAGATCGCTATTTTATAATGATTTATCGTGCAGGTATAGGCCAGATGTACTTTATTAAACTTAGATGGTATTTAGGTGCTACCTTGCTGTGTTATGTTTCATGGTATTTTCTTAATACTGTATTATTGGATATTGGTTCAAAATATGGGCCTTGATGTGGCCTAGTATCAGCCATATTGTGCAGCCGTCCATTCAACTCCTCCTCCTCCTCCTCCTCCTCCTCCTCCTCCTCCTCCTCCTCCTCCTCCCTCTCCTCCCCCTCCTCCTCCCTCTTCCCCCCTCTCCTCCTCCTCCTCCTCCCTCTCCTCCTCCTCCTCCTCCTCCTCCTCCCTCTCCTCCCTCTCCTCCTCCCTCTCCTCCTCCTCCTCCCTCCTCCTCCTCCTCCTCCTCCTCCCCTCCTCCTCCTCCTCCTCCTCCTCCTCCTCCTCCTCCTCCTCCTCCTCCTCCTCCTCCTCCTCCTCCTCCTCCTCTTCTTCCTCCTCCTCCTCCTCCTCCTCAGACACGGTGGCCTATGCTGCCCTGCTGAGGAATGAGCTGCTGGGTGCGGGGATGGAGGCGATGGTGGAGCCCCACGCCGACGACCGGCGGCAGGCCGTCCTGACCCCGAGCGCACGCAGCCTGTTCAGGGTAGGAGAGGCAGAGGGCGCCCCTCATCCCAGCTCACCGTGGATCCACACAGACCGTATTACTATGATGCTAGGAGAGTTCTGGTAGAATCGGGCTTCACTCCGTGTGATCAGTAAAGCCTCGTTAGTTTAGCCTGCATAATATACAGCGAATGTTGTCCTATGAATCATGGTTACACACGGAGAATTTTAAAATGTGATTTGAAAACAGGTGTCCCCTTTGTCACTTCAGTGAATTTATTTGAAAACAAAACTAAATAAGGGCTTCAATTGTTGAATTAAACTGGTGCTGTGGTTAGTTGATTGTGTTTCTTGTTGTTCCTCCAGTACACGGTCCACACCAAGAAAGTGCCTTTTGACAGCGACAATGACGTCTCCCCCTACTCCCTCTCCCCGCTCAGCAACAAGAGGTGAACACCCTCTCACTCTCTCTCACGCTAAGCCCCTTCTGGGATGGGAGCCCAGGGTCCACAGTCTCATCTGTAGCCATCCTTAACCCCTACCTGCTCCTCAATGACATGGATCTGACAGGGTTTACATTGCAAGGTTTATTCTGTTGCTAGTGTTACTTTTCTATCTTGAGCCGAGCATTTGCCACAAAAAATATGATAATCCTTTGACGGGAAGAAAATCCTAAAGTACTGTATGAGAAGACTAGGCCAACACCTCCTCCCCCTCCTCCACCCTCCTCCACCTCCACCACCCTCGTGACGTGTCCTCCTGGTTCCCCCTCCTCCTCCGCCTTCGCCTCCTCCACCCTGAGGTCTCCTCCTGGTTCCTCCTCCTCCACCTCCTCCTCCCCTTCTCCTGGTTCCCCCTCCACCGCCTTCTCCTCCACCTCCTCCTCCCCCTTCTCCTCCTCCTCATCCCCCTTCTCCTCCTCCTCCTCCTCCCCCTTCTCCTACACCTCCTCCTCCCCCTCCTCCTCCTCCTCCTCCTCCTCCCCTTTCTCCTCCTCCTCATCCCCCTTCTTCTCCACCTCCTCCTCCCCCTTCTCCTCCTCCTCCTCCTCCACCTCCTCCTCCTCCCTGACGTTCCCTCCTGGTTCCCCCTCCTCCTCCATCTCCTCCTCCACCTCCTCTTCCTCCTCCCTGATGTTCCCTCCTGGTTCCCCCTCCTCCTCCTCCTCCACCTCTTCCACCACCTCCTCCTCCACCCTGACGATCCCTCCCGGTTCCCCCTCCTCCTCCACCTCTTCCTCCACCTCCTCCTCCACCCTGACGTTCCCTCCTGGTTCCCCCTCCTCCTCCACCTCTTCCTCCACCTCCTCCTCCACACTGACGTTCCCTCCTGGTTCTCCCCACCAGCCACAAGCTCCTGCGCTCCCCACGTAAGCCGGCCCGTAAGATCTCCAAGATCCCCTTCAAGGTGCTGGACGCCCCCGAGCTGCAGGACGACTTCTACCTGAACCTGGTCGACTGGTCGGCGGGCAACCTACTGAGCGTGGGCCTGGGGGCCTGTGTGTACCTGTGGAGCGCCTGCACCAGCCAGGTGAGCTCCACCCCCTCCTGCACCACGTACACCAAGGGCTCACCACCTTTAGGTTACAAGGACCGCCATGATGGGAATGTTAGTGTGTTAATGTTTGATAAGCCCTAACGTTGTGAATGTTAGCGTGTTAATGTTTGATAAGCCCTAACATTGTGAATGTTAGTGTGTAAATGTTTGATAAGCCCTAACGTTGTGAATGTTAGTGTGTTAATGTTTGATAAACCCTAACATTGTGAATGTTAGTTTGTTAATGTTTGATAAGCCCTAACGTTGTGAATGTTGGCGTGTTAATGTTTGATAACCCCTAACATTGTATATGTTTGCGTGTTAATGTTTGATAAGCCCTAACATTGTGAATGTTAGTGTGTTAATGTTTGATAAGCCCTAACGTTGTGAATGTTAGCGTGTTAATGTTTGATAAGCCCTAACGTTGTGAATGTTGGCGTGTTAATGTTTGATAAGCCCTAACATTGTATATGTTTGCGTGTTAATGTTTGATAAACCCTAACATTGTGAATGTTAGTGTGTTAATGTTTGATAAGCCCTAACGTTGTGAATGTTAGCGTGTTAATGTTTGATAAGCCCTAACATCATGAATGTTAGCTTGTTAATGTTTGATAAGCCCTAACGTTGTGAATGTTGGTGTGTTGATGATGGTCAGGTGACCAGACTCTGTGACCTCTCTGTGGACGGGGACTCAGTGACGTCTGTCTGCTGGAACGAGAGGGTGAGCTGACAGACAGGGAGAGTGGAGCTGTGAGTGAGTGAGAGAGAGAGGACCTGTGAGGGAGGCGAGTGAGTGCGAGAGAGAGGACCTGAAAGAGAGCATGTGTGAGTGAGTGAGTGAGAGAGAGAGGACCTGAATGAGAGCATGGGCGAGTGAGTGAGAGAGGGAGGACCTCAAAGAGAGCGAGTAAGTGAGTGAGTGAGTGAAGGTGCGACTGAGAAAGAAGAGAGTGTAAGAAAAAATATTTATGATTGCCTCCGCTGTTCCACGTGTGCGTGTGTGTGCGTGTGCGTGTGTGTGTGTGTGTGTGTGTGTGTGTGTGTGTGTGTGGTGCTTGCAGGGGAGCTTGGTTGCCGTGGGAACACACAAGGGCTACGTCCAGATCTGGGACGCCGCCGGCGGGAGGAAGCTGAGCAGCCTAGAGGGGCACTCCGCACGCGTAGGTCAGTGACGGCCAGACCAGTTAGCACCAGTTGATACCAGTGAGACCCAGGGGGAGACGGATGGTTGACCACTACGGCTCTGACCCCTCCCCCCCCCCCCCCCCCCTCCCCCCACCGGTCCAGGAGCGTTGGCGTGGAACGGCGAGCAGCTGTCGTCGGGCAGCAGGGACCGGGTGATCCTGCAGCGGGACGTGCGGAGCCCCCCAGGGGCCGAGCGGAGGCTGCAGGGCCACCGCCAGGAGGTCTGCGGGCTGAAGTGGTCCCCGGACCACCAGCACCTGGCCTCAGGGGGCAACGACAACAAGGTGGGGGCAGAGAGGAGAACTAGTGGGTTGAAGGGGTGATATCACGCTACTTCTACTTCTACCTTTGCTTTAGACCGTTATGCAACGTACGTATTAGGGCTGTAACGGTACACAAACTCACGATTCGGTTTGTATCACGATTTTTGACCCACGGTTCGATACATCCCACGATTTTTTGAAATTTAAAAAGCATTTTATTTAAACAACACTTATGTACCAATTAACTTAATGTAACATTTAATAACAAATAATTTGGAACACTGAACAGATTTGAACAGAAAGAATACTATTAAAGTATAGCTAAATGAATAAAGAAATAACGTGTGGGAGGATGCTTTTTTGAAATGTTTGGTTGGTTTAGTCAAATATCCTTATTAGCACTACTTATTAGGCTATGTAGCTTAAATAATGACATAATCAGGCCGTATAGAATGCAACATGTTTAATAGCCTAACTTTCAATAGACTGAGAAAAACCTGAAGGTCATGAATGTCGCAATAACGAGGCGTTACGAGTAGCATATGTGTGTGCGCCAGAATGGCAATGTGCGTATGCGTGTGTGAGTGACGTCAGCGAGTGAGTGGACGAGCAAGGAGAGCGAGCGGTAGCGCGTGTGTCTAGTGAAGAAGCGAACGAGTCCGGTAGAATAAAGTACCCATCCTGTCAATAATCGGTGGCCGCTTCATTCCGACCTATAAGCAGACAAACTGCCAGTCAAATCACACAAAACACTAGAGACAGGATCACACAGGCCCCCTCTGGATAAATGTCGTTCATATCGCATATGAGCGCTTCGACGGCTGTGGAGAAATGCGATCCTCCGTAGCCACGGAGGATTGCAGTCGCATACTTACGGCATCGATAGGAGGGGGCGCTGTCAGCAGACTATTATCTAGACAAATTATTAGCAAATTTCAATCGGACAATTTGACCGCAGAGTTAAAAAGGGCGTATCGCGCTTCTGCCTTCTCACACCGCGAGACAGGATCGTGGCTTTGAGTATCGCGATTTTCGGTTTGATACGCGTATCGTTACAGCCCTAGTACGTATACATGTTTCCGTCTGCTTAGCTAGTCTGAGCGAGGGGGGGGGTATTCGGCCCACGAGAACGCCCCTCAATAAGTGCGTGAAACAGCTTGTTTGCGCTCAAGCCTTGCCTCTGTATTAGTGTGTTTTCAGACTGTGTAGTGGGCGGGGCTGAAGTACAGAAGTCCCGCCTCCCGGCTACCCGCAATGTTTGCAACTTCTCGGGGGTGTGAATTACAGACGCACGCGCAAAGCGTTCGACCAATCGCAACTGAGTGGGCGTGTTAACCAATCACAGCAGACAGGCTACTGCCGTTTTTGAAAGACGTTGAAATTGGTTTTGCAGAGATGAACAGTGTGAAAATAACAAGGGTTATTTTAAACATACAGGAATGTAACCTCCTTCTAGTAGTACCCCCAAATGCAGTTATTAACACTAAAAATGAACCCAGCTAGAAAGAGGTTCTGGGTTCGATCCCTCAAACATTCGACGAGGCATCCAAGCACGACATAAAATGATTTTGGATCGCACAATCCACTTGATCACGCACTTACGGCTTGCGACCAACAGATTAAAAACCACAGTCCTAAAGAACTAAATAGCATTAACAAACAGTATCATTGCTCATCATTATCAGATATTGGAAAGATGTGCAATATGTGACTCGATGTGTCTGTCTTTAAATGTGTCTGTTCTCACATTGAGCTCCACTTTGGAAATGAGCGGTCACCACTAGAGGGCGTACCTCTGAGGTGTTCGGTGATTCCTGACGATGAGGTGAAGCAGGCGTGGTAAAGTGCTCCGCCGTCTCCCCTCCAGCTGCTGGTGTGGAACAGTTCCAGCCTGCTGCCCATGCAGCAGTACAGCGACCACCTGGCGGCGGTGAAGGCCATCGCCTGGTCCCCGCACCAGCACGGCCTGCTGGCCTCGGGCGGGGGCACGGCCGACCGCTGCCTGCGCTTCTGGAACACGCTCACGGGCCAGCCACTGCAGAGCACCGACACGGGCTCCCAGGTCTGCAACCTGGCCTGGTCCAAGCACGCCAACGAGCTGGTGAGGACACACACACACCGACGCACACACACAGGCTAGGAGGGGTTGACTCCCAGCCAAAAGGTAGGGGGTTCAATGTCCCGTGTAGGCATCAAACACCTCTGTGTTTGCCCCCAGGTCAGCACACATGGCTACTCTCAGAACCAGATCCTGGTGTGGAAGTACCCCTCACTGACCCAAGTGGCCAAGCTCACAGGACACTCCTACAGAGTGCTGTACCTGGTGAGTTTCACTGGGACCGCCTACAATCCAAATCAAATGATGTTTTCCAAAAAATTGGAAAAGACAGATTGATGGATTTTCCATTCTATCTGTGCAGTGTTTGTCACATTCTGCAGATTTGATAATCATGATTCATCAAATTACCCCCCCCCCCCCCCCCCAGGCTGTGTCCCCAGACGGGGAGGCCATCGTCACCGGAGCCGGAGACGAGACGCTGCGATTCTGGAACGTCTTCAGTAAAACACGCTGCACCAAGGTACAGCACATGTTTAGTCTACTGTTAAACACCAAGGTACAGCACATGTTTAGTCTACTGTTAAGCACCAAGGTACAGCACATGTTTAGTCTACTGTTAAGCACCAAGGTACAGCACATGTTTAGTCTACTGTTAAACACCAAGGTACAGCACATGTTTAGTCTACTGTTAAACACCAAGGTACAGCACATGTTTAGTCTACTGTTAAACACCAAGGTACAGCACATGTTTAGTCTACTGTTAAACACCAAGGTACAGCACATGTTTAGTCTACTGTTAAACACCAAGGTACAGCACATGTTTAGTCTATAGTAAAACATAATGCACCAAGATACAGGACATGTTTAGTCTACAGTGAAATATGTATAGTTAAAAAATGGTTAGATAGAACTACAGTAGCTCCATTAGTAGAAGGTATCCTGCAGTTCTAGCAAACAACTCATTCACTTTCCTTTATTTGCATGCCGGAAAGTATTATATTATGTATATTCAGTATTATATTTTTGAATATCATTTTATGTTATATTTGTTTATCCTATATTGAGTATATAAGTATTATATGTGTTATTTTGTCATACAAGTATTCTATTAATGTATATACTTTTTTTATGTAAGTATTATATTTATCTTTATCCTTTAGTTATACAATTATTATATATGTCTATTATTTGGTTATATAAGTATCATATTTATGTATATTATTTGGTTGTATAAGTATTATATTTATATTATATATTATTTGTTTTTCAGGAGTCCAAGTCGGTGCTGAACCTGTTCACCAGAATACGATAGTCCCATGGTGGGGCCAGGACCTTCTCAGTAGGAGACACAGACCCCAGACACACACAGACCACCATTCTACTGCACTACTAGAGCCCTTCTGTGTCCCAAGGAAACCTTCTCCATGCACCTGACCTCACTTCCACAAGACTTTTATTTTGAAAGAACCCTGGAGGCTCCACCACTTCAGCCACGTCCGCCTCTCAGAAGACCTTCCTGCTCTGTTGTGGACGTGATGGAAAAACTCTTTCTTTTTTTATAATTTCATCAGTTAGTTGTCATGTCTGAGAGAGCTGCATCATGAAAATGAAATCATGAATCTGGAAATCATGATTTGACATCAGGAATCTGGAAATCATGATTTGACATCATGTCATTAAGTCTCGAAAAGACATGTAATGTTTTTAACACTGTGCTTCTGATCATGTTTTCTTGTATGTTCTGTGGCACGTCAATCAACACAACCACAATGAATAAACATCTGCACCATGCACAGCTGCACACACGGCTGCAAACACTGAGCTCTTTTGTGTCTGTGTCTGTGACTTAAAAGCATTGTCTGTAAGAATCCATCTCCACGGGGATAGACAAGAACGATCGTAACCTAATATTATCCAAAATCAAACTAATGAAACACTTATGAAAGAACATTTTTGGTTGTTATTTTCTGTCCCTTCCCTTTTTCCAGTAAATCAGTCCTGGTTGAAATATAACAGAACCACCAGCGCCCAGGCTGTGCTACGCAACGCAGGCTGGGAATGACTCATTTATAAACTTCAATTATAACCTGGTCATATATTGGCAATTTCAAGAAATGTATGTCTGTGAAATTCCTACACATAGTCCATTTCAACCAACATACTTATACATAAACATGTGCATCCTCTTCATTTGATATGGCTCAATATTCAGTCTTTATTAATGCAACACTTGTTCAGTCACAGCATGCTGCATCAACATCCTGTGATGCTAGGTAGAATCTCCTCTCCTCCTGTTGTACACAGTTCAGGGACAGATGCCAGTACACAAATAGCATTCCTCTTTGGCTTTGTCAGTCAATATAAAACATATATATTTTTTAAACCCTATGGTTTAGCTAGAGACTGCTGAATTTAAAATTGTTCAGGTTAGCTTGGAATCGCTAGCTACTACTTTTAAAACTAAAATATCTTATAGTTTTTTAAATATCTAACTTTCATTTTATAATTGGGAGGACGGCACAGCACTTTTTGACAAAAATGGACAAGGGGCGAGGGCTGGGAGGGGAGGGTTAGTTAGTTTTACATGATGTCAGACTTTTTTACAAAGTCATTCAAACCATATATTGGTAATACATATATGTTTATATTAATTTATAAAAAAATCTAAAAGCAGTTAAACAAAAAAAACAACCCAGTAGTTGGGTTGAGAGGAGAGAGAAGACCCCGTAGCACAAGCTCCTCAAAACAAGCTCTTTCATGAATAGTTCGGTAAATGGACTGCATTTCTATAGTGCTTTTCTAACCAGTGGCTACTCAAAGCGCTTTATAATATTGCCTGACATTCACCGATGCATGCACCACGCAGGGCGACAGCCAGCTCGTCGAGAGGAGTCAGGTAGAGGCGTCTCGCTCAGGGACACCTCGACACGCGACACTATTAATCTTCTGGTTACCAGCCAACCCATTCTACCTCCTCAGCCACATGCCGCCCTATATTCACACGTTCTGAAACTCTTCAGTATATTGACCCACCCTGTTATTCCTTCATCCTCCCCACAACTCCAGAGACGTTTGTCTTCTACGGGAGCTCTGGCAAACCTTTGTGAATACATCCTTGATTAAATAGTTCTCAGGAGCATCATGACCTTTCTGTCTTCGCCAGGAAACTGCTCTTGTAGAAGACGCCCTTTTCTTCACAGGTTGACGGCCATCTTGAAGCTCTCTGACGATGACTCCATGAAGATCCAAACGGTCTTAATATCTCAAAATGAGCACAGTGTTTTACCCTTGGAGAAAAAGGCTTCCAGGAGGAGTCCAGTACTGGGAAGAGAGTGCAGAGGAAGGGTTGAGGTGATCAGGGGGTGGAGGAGTTCACTACTGGGTGGAGTATCCAACACCCTGCTGTCCACGGCACAGCAGGGAGAACTCCTTCACCACATCCTTCACCTGGCGCCTGTTGGTCTGCTCTCTGGAGGACAGACAGAACATCACAATAACATGAGCCAGGTCAGTTGGGCTGCTCCCTGGAGGACAGACGGACATAACATCACAATAACATGAGCCAGGTCAGTTGGGCTGCTCCCTGGAGGACAGACGGACATAACATCACAATAACATGAGCCAGGTCAGTTGGGCTGCTCCCTGGAGGACAGACGGACATAACATCACAATAACATGAGCCAGGTCAGTTGGGCTGCTCCCTGGAGGACAGACGGACAGAACATCACAATTACATGAACCAGGTCAGTTGTGCTGCTCCCTGGAGGACAGACGGACATAACATCACAATAACATGAGCCAGGTCAGTTGGGCTGCTCCCTGGAGGACAGACGGACATAACATCACAATAACATGAGCCAGGTCAGTTGGGCTGCTCCCTGGAGGACAGACAATCACTTGTTTCGGCTCCCTTGCTTGTTTTAGGACTTCAAAAATAGAATGACCAGACCTTCTGTAGGTCTACTGTAACGGAGGAACAACCAGACGAGGCCTGAGAGCCCAATCAAACAGTGAGAAGCAGCAGAGCCCAGAGAGCGACGGTGGTGGGGAACACGTACCTGAGCAGCCGCTGGCGGAAGGCGTCCTTCTGCTGGATGGAGACAAGGGTGGAGGGGAAGGTGGGGTCCTGAAGGGTCTCCTCCAGCCACCGGGCCAGCAGGCCCACACAGTTCCTGTTCATGCTGAACAACACCTCGGAGAAGTGGTCCCCCAGGCTCCGGGGGGCCTCGCCTCCCACCGCCTGCAGGGGAGCAGGGGCCATCCAGAGAGAAGATCAGGGGACTTAACCCTAACTTAAGGACATGCTCAACCTTAACGAGAACGATGCATTCAGTATGCTAAAAGTGGAAAATGATGTTATCACTTTTCTAGATAATTATACTCCTAAAGGTACTTTAACGAGACAGTTACTCTTTATCAATACAATTATCCATCTCAGTTAGGCTATTGTTTTGAGATCATTGTATATTTCTAGGGGCTTTACAGTGTCATAGATTTGTTAAGTGTAAAGTTCAATTAAATCTTAATTAAATGTAAGTTCTATAGGACACCTTTTAACGAGACAGAACTTTTGAAAATGCCTAAACCTTGATGTCGTGAACCCAGACTGTGTTCTGGGCCTTCCCCCGGGGGGGCGCTAGTTCACCTGCAGTAGGGTCTGCACCAGCAACCTTCCCTCGCTCAGCACCACCGCGCCAACGGCTGGGAGGTCTTTAAACCGCGGGAACAACTCCGTCTGGAGGACATAAAACACATCCTACATATAAACAACACATCCTGCATATAATCAACATATACTACAGCCTATGGTGTCACATATTAATTCACAAAGACATAATGTTCATATACAACAGCATATTATTGATGATGTACAATGTCTTTTCAGCACAGTCTTGTACTTCGTAGACAGTAATAATCTACATTTCACTCTTCAACATGCTCTGACTTACAAAGAACAAACTGGCCGATCGCACAGTGCCTGCTTCAGGACATTTAAGAAACATCACTCCTGAACAAGAGACAATAACACATTTGTTAGGATGGATGGAAGTGCAGAAAGTCAACACAGTATTCGTTGCTATTGACCAATAGCAACTTCTTCAACTTATTGAGAAAATCTTCTTCAGAGCTTGAATAGCTATGGTAAAAATATCGAGACTGTGGACCTTGTCCTTGAAATGTGTAACAGAAGGGACAAATAGCTCTATGTTGAAACACTCACCGCAGCAGAACAGTGAGCTAACATCCAGATGTTCAGAGAGGTAAAAATCAGGCTTCCTTTTGAAAATCTAAAAAAGGAGTAAAGTAAATCAAGGTTTTGTTTGTAAAACCATTAGAGACTCGCAGTCCGTTAATACAACTCAGTTAAAAGTAGACGCGGAGAAACACCTGGGCGTGCAGCTGCATGAATGAGTCCGCAATATCGGGGTGGTCTCTTGGGCCTGAAGCAGGACATGAATGATCAATGATCAATAAAGGCAGAATAGAACAGAACATGATATAATCACAGATAGTATCTGTCCCCATCTTTTATTACCTTGCTGGAAAATGGCGAGCGTAGCGGATGTCAACACTTTGACGAGGTCCTGGACGGGGCTGAAGAACTCCCTTTCTGCAGCGAATATGTGAACCATCTAGAATAAAACACACCCATCAAGTATTTAATGTATGGAGAACTATTTCAGACAGGATACCAAAGACCATGGCCCAATCACGAACCCCTGTGTGTTCAAGAAGAACTGGCCTACCTGGCGCGTGAGGTCCAGAGCTGAGGATTGTGGGTAGGTACAGTAAATCTGGCCCAGCATGGCGCTGAGCTGAGGCACCATGGGGCCGAAACCATGAAGCAACGTTCGCACAGACTTCTCAAATACCCCGCACACGGCCTGGAGGGACAGAAGTAGGGCACATACCCTTTACTATTTCAGCAACAACAACCTAACTTGTTGTTAGCAACCAGATTAACTTGTAGCTGTCTCTGGTCCCATATACATAAATAAACATTGGCATACACATACCTGTACACATACACACATACCTCCACCACCTCAGAGTCGTTGAGCCATTTACTGAGGATGTTCTGGATCAGCGTGAGCACCTGCTGTAACACGACCACCACCTGGATCCAGAACACACACACACCATCTAGCTTGTGGGTTTTGTGCTGATAAGACATGCCACGACATACATCTGATGGAAGTCTGATGTTTTGTGGCTGTGGATACGGACGTGGATTTGGCTTAAAATTAAATGAAGCCATTATACAATCTTGCAATTTGAAATAATATCAAGCTAAGTTTTTCTTTTGTTTTTTCTTTGCATTTGGAATATGTGGTTAAAAAAGGAAAAAGATCAAACTCAAGGCCTTTGTAGTCAGTTTGGCCAAAGCTTTGGTCTGGTCGCAGCAGATGAGTTGAGGTTGTGCTCACCGGGTTGTGGGGGGCCTGGGGGGGTGTGGGGGGTGCAGGGACAGCTGTCTCCAGGCTCGGTGCATGTCTGTTGATGTCTAGCGTGGTGAAGAGACTCGACAACAACCCCAGAATGTGTATGATGGACGGCTTGCTGGATGGACAGGGCTGCACAGAGAGAGAGATAGAGAGAGAGAGTTTGTCAACCATGACCAATTCATTGTCATGTTCAATAAGACTAAACCTTTCAGTTATGCTGATAAATAAAGAGACTCGGCACACACCATTGAGTCATACTTCCCTGATCGCCAAATTGGTGTCAGAAGTGTGATCACCAGGGAAGAGGACATTATCAGGGGGATACGAGAACGAGCTCAGACAGATTGAAGATTTCATTTGCCGCATTCGGGGAGATCCTTCTACCCTTCGACAGAAGAATCGCAGGGTCCCAGTGGTTCAGCCCACCTGATCTACGGTGCGGTTACTGGCAGGTGATGCTGGCACCAGAAGCCAGACCCAGAACAGATGTCACCATCGGCCAAGGCGTTGGTTGTTTCGCATGATGGCCTCTGCAATGTCCCCATCACATTTGAGATGATGATGGAAAGGATGCTTGCTCACAGCCTAAACCCCAAGAAAACCTCCTCCAGCGCAAGTCTGAGTTCTCGGGCCATTGAGTCAACGCAGAGGGGGTGGATACTAGGGCTGAACGATCTATCGTTTTCGACCGAAAATCGCGATCTCAAGCATTACGATTTTGGGATCGTCAAAGCTGCGTTTTTTTTTTTTTTGTTTTTTTTTTACAAAAGTGCAATTATTTTGATGCTGATGAGCCATTGAAGCAAGTTTACTTAAGAAAGAGGGCTCCCTTTTTATTTGACTTTTTTGGTTGTTGTTTCTTAGGTACTTGAATAAACAGTCTTGCATTTGAAATCTGTTGCCAGCAGTTATCATTATTGCATTACCTTAATGGAATTCATTGGTTATATTAATTTATACTGAAACTTGATTTAAAGAAAATAAATCGTGGTTGAAATCGAAACCGCAATCTCTACCAGAAAAATCGCAATTTCAATTTTTTCTTAAAATCGTTCAGCCCTAGTGGATACTGATCCTGCCAAGGTGGAAGTGGTAAGGAAATGGCCAGTTGGCAGCTGCTCTAGCTCTCCCCTGGTAATACCGACGTTTTGTCCAGGACATTGCCTCCATCGCCAGCCCTCCTACAACACCTCTCTGACAAGGGCTGGAGGTTCAAATGGAAAGACAACTGTATAGCCGCCTTGGCCCAGCTCCGTGCCACCCAGACCACCGCATCCATCTTGGCCCTTAGCCCCTTATCCTTGGTGTCATTTCATCGGGGACACTGATGGCAGTAATGTGGGAGTTGGGGGTAGTCCTCTCACAGGAGGGGGACGGAGGCGAGGGAGTAGTGGCCTATTACAGTCATGTGTTGAGCCGTTCTGAGCAAAGCCGACGTGAGCTTCTGGCAGTGGTGGTGGCTCTCCATCACTTTCGTCCCTGCCTCTCAGTCCTTACTCCTGTTTACATATCACGCTTCCCTGACCTGGCTACTCAGCATCAAGGAGCCCGAGGCCCCTGATGTCCCAGCGAGGACTGCAGACACTCAGCGAGACGGAACGACTCCCCAAGTGGCCACAATGCGACAGGTCGAGCCAGAGTGACAGACTGGTCGAAAACATGGCCGAATCACATGTACCCGTCACCTGTGCAAGAAAGTACTGGGTGTACACCGGCCACTCTCATGTTTGGGAAAAGCTGCAGACCAATGTAGACTTACCTCCTGGCACACCCTCAGGCACAGATCTTCCCACGATACCTGGCTTTAAGTACCTGCGGGACATCCAACAAAGTCTGGTGGAGGCACACCACTTCTGCCGGCAGCACCAGGAACAGCAAAACGGGCCGATGACACACATTGTCCCTTCACTGCTGGAGAGGAGCTGTGGATCTATAACCCAACCGGGAAGAAGGGTATCTCCCCAGAACTCCTAGCCTGTTGGTCGAGCACTGTGAGGGGTTGGAGCAGCTTCCAGATGTTCTGTACCAAGTGAAGATGTGTGTCAGGGGGCTGGTTGTGGTTCTGCATCGGGACCACTAAGCACCTTACCGCCTCTTGAAAGCCCTGCAGACCAGCCCAGCTAACCGTGCTCAGTTCCTCCAACAAGAGTGCTGGTCCAAACGGACATGGCGAACCAGGGCCTGTCACCAAGTGTGTTCGCAGGCTTCAGGGATGGCTTCCCTTTGATTGTCGGCTGAGGACAGGTGACATGCTGGTGGGAGTATAGCGACGGGGTTTCAAAGTTTATTCTCATGTTTCCCAGGATGCATTATGTGCAAAGCTGTTTTATAATGTTTTTGTGTTTTGTAAAAGTTAGGTATGATGCTTCAGTGTTGTTAGATATCGGTTATTATTCCTGCTAGAGTTTTCCCGCACGCGTTGAAACCTCTAGTTGAAGTTAAACCCATAGCATAATGTGGACACCCCAGTCGATAATGTAACAAATTTCTGAATGCATAATATAATAACAAATGTCAGGATATGTTGTTCACACATACGGCCCATCAGGGGAATATCAGGACTTACACATGTGTCTGAAAGCAGCTAGGGTGTGAGCATTTAATCACATTATAAAATTTGTCAATATATGGTAACAGGGGTAATTGTGCAATGGATAGTGTAGTATAGTATGCATTTAAATCAGTTATTAAATAGCTTTTACTGTTATTCAGGGCTGAAAAGTGCATTGACATTTTAAAATGCAAGACTACTATTGGTTAGTTGATTATAATAATCGTCATTGAGATTAAACATCTCTTCCAGTGTCCTGGCCAAGACAGGCAGTAGTAGCCCACAGTTACACATAGCATACACACAAAACAAAGAAAGAAGAAAAATAAAACAACTAAAACAGTCCGCAGGGGGAAGGGGGATATCAATATCTAAAGACATTACGGGAGGCTCAAGGAGAAGAGTAATATTAAGTTTGAGCAGCAAAGAGTAAAGACATTTTGGGAGGCCAAGGAGATGAGTAATATTGCATTACAACAATAAAGAGTAGTCTTGTGGTGGACTCTATAGACATAATTCTCCATACTGTGTTATTGACATGTTTTCGTTGTGTTATACACTTGTGTGTTAGTATGCCGGACGGCGCGATCTTTGAATTCAACGGTTTTTATATGACAAAATGAAGGACCTGCCATTGCTTGTCGAGGTCAGAAATTGTCTCTTCCCGTCTATTATCGCAATTTCTACAATCTATAGACAGAACGTCTTACCTGGGAGAGTTTGTCGACGGCGGAGCCATTATGTTTAAAAACATAACGTCTTACCTGGGCGAGTGTCGCTGCGGTGTGTGTGCGTGGGCGTGTGTTCTAACCTGCGCGTGTGTCGATGGCGGAGCCGTTATGTTTAAGGCCGAGTTTCGGTGTGGTGTATATACGTGCGTTTTAAAGAAGAGAAACCTAGACAGAGACAGAGAAGAGAGAAGAGAGAGAGCGTACCCTTGCTTGTTATTGCGAAGATTGCCACGACACCAAGTGATGGCAGAATCTTACCTGCTTAATAATAATACTAATCCTAAAAGTAAAAATCGGAATAAATGAATTTGTAGATTTTTGTTTAGCATATGTATTTAAAAAAGGCTTTAAATACATTTAATCTCCAAAATTCAATTATTTGTAATAATAAATCAATAAATTATAAACAATAAAATAGGGTTAGAAAAAAAATGACTGTATAAATAGAAGTGTATAATATTTGAGTTGTGTACCTGCTGCTGGGCCAGAGACTCCAGCCTCTGGATGTGGGGGCTGAGGAAGGACTGCAGGCTGCCCAGCACCGCCTCCACCGGCAGGGAGGACAGCAGGAAGCCCACCCCCTGCATCAGCCACATGCACTGGCTGCTCTGCACACACACAACACACAAACACACACACGCACACACACACACACACACACACACACACACACACACACACACACACACACACACACACACACACACACACACACACACACACACACACACACACACGCCCACAAGCACACACACACACACACACACACACACACACACACACACACACAAACACACACACGCCAGCATATACACGGCACACACACACAGACCGACACACACACACAAGCACACACACACACACACACACACACACACACACACACACACACACACACACACACACACACACACACACATACACACACACACACACACACACACACACACACACACACACACACACACACACACACACACACACACACACACACACACAAGCACATACACATGTACGCATAAAACACACACGAATGCACAAAACACATACCACAGAGAGAAAGAGAGAAGAGACCTAAACATACAATATAATCATATACAATGTTTCCTATCTACAATCTACAGTCCAGCAGTGCTGTGTGTTGAAGTCTGTATACTGACCTTATGGACGTCCCCCAGCAGAACATCCTGTAGACAGAGAAAGTGAGCTGAGTGAACAATAGAATCCATTACTACCCGTACGTCTCTCGTAATTGTCATAATTCCCATCATATCTCTCTCTCTTCCATGCCTTCTTTCCCTGTTTTTGTCTAGAATGTGTTTGTGTGTGTGTGTGTGTGTGTGTGTGTGTGTGTGTGTGTGTGTGTGTGTGTGTGTGTGTGTGTGTGTGTGTGTGTGTGTGTGTGTGTGTGTGGTTGTGTTTGTGGGTGTGTGTGTTTGTGTGTGTGTGCCTGTGTATAATAACTACCTTAGTTAAAAGACCAACCAATGCATAACCAATACTGGAATACTTTCTTTAGCACAGTCTCGTTTGAAATGAAAACAGGAGGAAAGACAAGACGACTGGGGATGAGTCAGCCTGGGGCCCTCAGGGGCGGAGTCAGCCTGGGGCCCCCAGGGGCAGAGTCAGCCAGGGGCCCTCTGTCTATGTGTACCTGTGACACGCGGATGATGTCGTGGGCGTAGGGCGCCAGGTCGTGCTGACACTCGCGGCAGATCCTCTTCAGGGTGGAGACGCTGGAGACCGACAGCTCCGGCTTGGCCAGCCCCTGAAGCACCATGGGTAATATTTTGACCAGCATCACGGGGTGGTCTGCCAGCCACTCGGCCAGGGATCCTGGGGGGCACGAGGGCAGGCCAGGTCAGGGGGGGTGGGGATGGGTTTGGTTAGGACTCAGAGGTTACAGAGAATAAAGAATCTGATCCCGACATCGTCAGCATCAAGTCAACTCGCCGCTACATGTGCTTCACAGGCCGTGTTCACAACGTAATAACATCACAAAGCGATAGTTATGTTATCATAACTAGTTATATGAACGTAGCGATGGAAGAGATGAAATCGAACAGACAGTGCCGCGTTTACATAGACACTTCTAATCGGATCAGAAGTGTCTATGTTAATGCAGCTAGTGTACAAAGAATTAGGTCATCACTTACCAGGGAAAACTGTGTTGATCGGATGCTAGCAAGATGCTAAGGATGACCTCAACTGAACAGAGGTGTGACAGACACACAGTTCATTCATGTGGCGGCCATAGTGCTGAATGATTGATGTGTCCTGCTCGATGTGGGGTATGAGGTATGAGGTATGATGAAGCTGACCTCTGGTCTACCGATGGTGTATGGCCTACCGATGGTGTAGTGACGGTGTAGGCCTACCGATGGTGTATTGACGGCGTAGGCCTACCGATGTTTCACAGGACGTGTCGGCCTACCGATGGTGTACTGACAGTGTTGGCCTACCGATGGTGTAGTGACGGTGTCTGGCCTACCGATGGTGTAGTGTTGTGTCAGCCTACCAATGGTGTACTGGAGGTGTAGGCCTACCGATGGTGTACATGACGGTGTCGGCCAGCAGGACAGTGCTGATGCTGATCCTAGGCAGCAGGCCGATCAGGCCAGGGATGACGTCAGAGTAGTTGACATCGATGGTCTCGGCGATGGACTGGAAGCCGAACAGCAGGGCCTCAATGTCCTGAAGATCACAGTACACGAATGGCTTTAAATTCTAACTCTTTTTAACTTGATATCTGTAAATTCTGAAACATTTAATTTAAACATTCTACAAACTCTAAGTATACAAAAAAGATCATTCAAACGTAAGTGAAAAACCACATTTAAAATAAACAAGTAAATACTTATACTATACATTTCTATTAATGTAAAATGGGTGACCACTGTGTTACCACTATGCATAACATGTAGTTCAGATATCCATAGATGGTTCACTGTACAGTGTGTATGGATGGCTCACTGTACAGTGTGTATGGATGGTTCACTGTACAGTGTGTATGGATGGTTCACTATACAGTGTGTATGGATGGCTCACTGTACAGTGTATATGGATGGTTCACTGTACAGTGTGTATGGATGGCTCACTGTACAGTGTGTATGGATGGCTCACAGTGTGTATTGATGGTTCACTGTACAGTGTGTATGGATGGCTCACTGTACTGTGTGTATGGATGGCTCACTGTACAGTGTGTATAGATGGTTCACTGTACAGTGTGTATGGATGGCTCACTGTACAGTGTGTATGGATGGCTCACTGTACAGTGTGCATGGATGGTTCACTGTACAGTGTGCATGGATGGTTCACTGTACAGTGTGCATGGATGGTTCACTGTACAGTGTGTATGGATGGCTCACTGTACAGTGTGTATGGATGGCTCACTGTACAATGGTATGGATGGCTCACTGTACAGTGTGTATGGATGGATCACTGTACAGTGTGTATGGTTGGCTCACTGTACAGTGTGTATGGATGGTTCACTGTACAGTGTGAATGGGTGGCTCACTGTGCAGTGTGTATGGATGGCTCACTGTACAGTGTGTATGGATGGCTCACTGTACAGTGTGTATGGATGGCTCACTGTACAGTGTGTATGGATGGCTCACAGTGTGTATGGATGGTTCACTGTACAGTGTGTATGGGTGGTTCACTGTACAGTTTGTATGGGTGGTTCACTGTACAGTGGGTATGGATGGCTCACTGTACAGTGTGTATGGATGGCTCACTGTACAATGGTATGGATGGCTCACTGTACAGTGTGTATGGATGGTTCACTGTACAGTGTGTATGGGTGGCTCACTGTACAGTTTGTATGGGTGGTTCACTGTACAGTGTGTATGGGTGGTTCACTGTACAGTGTTTATGGATGGCTCAGTGTACAGTGTGTATGGATGGCTCACTGTACAGTGTGTATGGATGGTTCACTGTACAGTGTGTATGGATGGTTCACTGTGTGCAGTGTGGTGAGGCGCTACCTGCCAGGCGGCCCCCCGCCCTGGGCCCAGGACCAGGCCGCCCAGCCGCTCGTACAGGCTGCTGAGCAGCTCCGCCCCCAGCATCTCATACACATACATCAGGGTGTCAGAGATGTCCACTCTGCAACGCACAACACCACACACCACACACACAACAAGGTTCACGCATGTTTTGTATATCCTGAAAATGATCAGTAAAAATGTGATTAAACAACCAAATTGATATTACATAATACATGGTCAGGATGGCTCCTAGTGGAAAGGTAATGTGTTCAATTCCTTGTTTCCATAGTTGACCAGGCATCCTTGAGCAGATGCTCTAACAACTTAACGCTCCTAAAAAGGAATGCATCTGAATAGAGCAAAGAGCTCCACCAATCAAAGACATTGTGTGACGCTTTAGGATTATGGGTAGTGTGGTTTCAAAGGACGTCGCGAAAAAATCGTGTTTTTCTAAAAAGTAGAAGTTAACTTTTTTAACTTGTGGCTTCTGCAGGAGCAAATACCATCGATTCACAATATAACGTTGTGGTTAAGTATACTTTGGATGATTACGACATTATGGCTTTTAATCAAAACCTCAATGGAGAAAAATATCTGGATTTTTATTTCCGGAACCACACTGTCTTTTTAACTATAAGTTAGTGTCAGTAACCCCGTAAACAATGTCTTCTGATCCACTCTCCACCTTACTAATAAAACCCATTGAGGCACGCCCCTCTCCCCGGGGACCTCCTGCTGTCTGACCTGTAGGTCCTGAACTGCTCCTTGTCGTCGACGCTCCAGGAGGCGTACTCCTCCTCGGGGGCGTAGTGGGCTTTCTGCAGCAGCACCTCCACCAGCCGGACGTACACCTCCCTGTACACCGACAGGTACAGCGCCTGCCTCTCTTCCTCCAGGGACATGATGTCGTCCTGAACACGCAACACCGCCATGACGTCACCATGACTTCACCGTGACATCACCATGACATCACCAGGAGATCACCATGACATCACCAGGAAATCACCATGACATCACCATGACGTCACCATGACATCACCATGACATCGCCATGACATCGCCATGACATCACCATGACATCACCAGGAAATCACCATGACGTCACCATGACGTCACCATGACATCACCATGACATCGCCATGACATCGCCCAACCCAGTCTCACGGAAATACGTGACACCGTCTCGTCATTTAATCTATTCATTCGTGATCTGGGACTTGTAATTTAAATTTTTTCGTGCCAAAAGCACAAACTTCTATCAATATGACAGCTTTTGGCCAACCGTTTCTACTTTCACCCTTGATTCTGGGAAATTGTGACAATTCACGGATATATTTAATGCAGGTGCGCTGCTCTGTAGGCAAACCGCGACGGAAAAAAAGGTAGCTGCTTCATCTCTTCTTTTTAGAATGAGTTTGAAATTTGTGCTTTTGGTACGAAAAAATTGAAATTACGTGTCCCAGATCACTAATGAAAAGATTAAATTATGTGACTTGACAGTGTCACGTATTTCCGTGAGACTGGGTTGCATCGCCATGACATCGCCATGACATCAACTAACATCACCAGGACATCACCTATCATCACCATGACATCACCATGACATCACCATGACATCACCTAACATCACCATGACATCACCATGTCATCACCAGGATATCGGCATGACGTCAGTGAACATCACTAGGACATCACCTTGACATCACCATGACATCACCTAACATCACCTCACATCACCATGACATCACCATGACATCACCATGACATCGCCTAACATCACCTAACGTCACCATGACATCACCATGACATCACCTAACATCACCTAACATCACCATGACATCACCATGACATCACCTTACATCACCATGACATCACCTTACATCACCATGACATCACCATGACATCACCTAACATTGTATGTTGTACTTCAGAGAACATTGTGTACCTTAAGGTTTAGCTGAATCCCAAACCAAAGAGATGACTATGAGTCAAATCTACACACCCTTCCTTCACCACAACAAGCTGAACGGAGAAGGACTCTGAACCAAGCGGAGCTCGTCCTCTGAGCCCTGCTGCTGACCTGCAGGGTGTACCAGAAGGTGAGGGTCAGGGAGCTGCTGGTCTCGCTGACCGGGTAGTGGCCAGGGGTCCCAGTGCAGAACAGGATCATGTTGACCAGGGCCAGGTAGTCCTGCCATAGGTCCACCTGCTCCAGCAGCACCCTGCAGCCAAGACCCCGCCCCACCCATAGGTTAACACTAATAAACAAAACTACAATAGGACTAATCTCTTTTGTTGTGTGTATGTTTGTAGATGTGTGTTTGTGTGTGTGAGTGTATGTGTGTTCGTGTGTGTGTGTGTGTGTTTGTAAATTGGTGCAGGTGTGTACATGTGTGTATGTGTGTACATGTGTGTGTGTGTGTATGTATCTGAGTGTATGTGTGTGTGTGTGTGTATCTTGAGTGTATGTGTGTGTGTGTGTGTGTGTGTGGTTCACCTGGAGTGTGTCTCCCCCAGAGCGACGGCGATGCGACAGATTCCGTGGGTGGTCTCCATGTCCCCGGCCCCCGCCGCCGCCTCCAGCCGCTCCCTGAGCCCAAGCACCACGGGGATGAGGCCCCCCAGGGCCGCCCTGCACCTGGACACACACACACACACACACACACACACACACACACACACACACACACACACACACACACACACACACACACACTCACACACAGGCAGACACACACACGCAGACACAAACATACACACGCAGACACACACACAGGGACACGCACATACACACGCAGTCACACACACGTGGACACACACATACACACGTAGACACACACACGCAGACACACACACACACATATGGACACATACATGGACACGCACACGCAGAAGCACACACAAACACATGGATACACAGACACAAACACAAGTGGACACGCACACGCAGATACAATCACACACACACGCACGCACGCATTCACACACACACACACACACGCAGACACACACATACACACACACACGCAGACACACGCAACAACACACATTAACACTGTAACTCCTCCAGCGATCCTCAGTGAAGGCTGGAGAGATGATCACGTCCCCCGCCCCTGGTTCCACCGTCTCACCGCTGGCAGTCAGGCTGCGACAGCACCGTGACGATGGTCTCCACGGCCGCGTCGAAGAGCTCCGCGTCGCCTAGCGCCGAGAAGCAGTCCTCCACCAGCCCCCGGCTCTCCTCCAGCGCCACCCCCAGCGCCGTCCAGCCCGACAGGCAGCGCAGCACCCTCTGCTTCACCGGCCCCGGGGAGTCCGGGCTCTGGAGGAGCCGCCGCAGCAGGGGACACACCGTGGCCCACTCCCCAGCCAGGGCCTCCCTCAGCTGGGCACGGCGGGCCTGGGCCAGCCGGCTGCTCTGGAACTCCTCGGGCAGCACGGTGAGCAGCTCCAGGAGGACCAGGCAGCGGGCGTGGGGAGGAGGCTCCTGGGGGCCCTCCTGTGGGCCCTCCTGGGGGGCAGCCGCGGCCCCCTCGGGGGTCTCTGTCTCCGGCTGGAGGGCCCTCACCAGGTCGGCCACGGGCTTGGGCCAGGCCTGGGGCACCAGGTTGAGGGCCAGGGAGGCCAGGGCCACACACAGCCTGGTCAGCACCATCCTGGGCCCTGAGGAGAAGCGCAGGACGTGGGAGAGCAGCTGGGTCCGCAGGCCCGGGTGCTGGTCGGGCTGGAGGTCCGCCCAGTGGTGGGAGATCTTGGTGTGGAGCGTGCTGGCCCCGAAGAACTGGACCTCGGGCAGCTGGGTGATCAGGAAGAGGACAGTGTCAGGCATCACGCCGCCACAGGGCTGTTACCATTAAGGACATGGATGTAGCACATTCAATGCCACATACAAGGCAATATTACTAAACACACTCCTACTATTTCGTCATTTAGAATAGAATAGAATAGAATAGAAAGCTTTATTGTTATTGTACAAAGTACAACGAAATGCAATGGGCAGCTCCTTAAAAGCGCACACATGTTATCGAATGTATAATATACAAAAGCAATATGTAATAAAAATCTAGCTAGCTGACTGTTTTAACCAAAGTGACCTATTCTCATGTCGTTAAGGAGCGAGTAAAGGTTAGGATCCCTTCAGGTAGACTGTCAGCGTTGGCGATCGTAACCCAGGAACCCCTCACCACTACAGTCAACAAGAAGGAGCATCTCACAACAGAGACACTTGCAGTCCGTGGTTTGCTGTTTGTGTGTTTGCGGGGAAAGCTCCGGGACAGACCTTGTCGGGGCCCAGCAGAGCCCAGCAGAAGTGCCACGCCTGTGGGGAGGCCTGGGCCTGTGTCAGCCACCGCTGGGCGGCGTTCTTCTGCTCCATGTCGGGGTCGTAGTACAGCTGCTGGAGGGCCTGGGAGACACACACAAGGGGAAGCATTCAGTGTTAGGTCTGGATGCTGTTTATGAGAAGTGGAATATGTTATGTAGGGAGGACTTTTCATTTGAAAGGCCGGTTGATGGATAATATTTCATAATTTCAGATCAACATCAGTGCTTTTTTGTTACTTGTAATTAATGAGCAGGTATGGGATATGAATCTTGCCCAAGGAGGCCTAGACTTTGGCAGGCAGACAATGGGGTTTGAACCCAGAACCTGGGGCTGGGAGTAAACTAGGCCTACTCATGAATTGCAGTTGTTCTTTATAACAACTAGCCAGACAGCATGAGGAGGGTTATTATTAGCACAGCATATGCTTTAGTGTACCAGATATCACATTACATGGTAGCGGGCATGCTCAAACTTTAAAGTCCCATAATATATTCAAATCTAATTGTTGAACAACAATGGTGTCATTCTAATTCATTGTGCCCAATATGGACAATATATTTGGCACATAGTATAACAATATGTAGTCTATAAGGTCCTATAGGTCCTATAGGTCCTATAAGGTCCATGATTAATTCAATAACCACCCGTTTTTTTCCACTGACTTAAAAATCACGTGTGCATAAGCATCAAAATAAAACAGCAATAATAAACCCGAAGTTACTTTCTAACTTACATTCTCGACCGTCACCACTAACTCCCCCGGGCTGTCTCCTGTATTGCCCACAGGCTCCATCTGGAGCAGTAAAGGACCACTGTAGGTGATCTGTCTGTCCGTTCAACACCCTGTTTAAGAAAATAAAGAAGTGAATAAGAGACAATATGGTTTAGTTATAATAGACTGCGGAGACGGGACATATCCCACCAACCCCCCCTGCATTTATTGCGAGTCTGTTAACACTGACCTCTGGAGCGATTAGAGCAAATAAGTTCTTTCAAATTACTTTTTTATGTTACTGCTTTGGCTCCGGCATTATCTACAAACACAACGATAGAATACAACACAAGTGGTACACGGTGGAGACTGGACTCGGTGGCGATCCGGTAGAACACTCCTCTGTCCACTTTCTACACTGCGCGGCGCGGCTGACAGCTGCGAGTGTGACGCGCTGACGGCTGATTGACGCCCCCCAAGACAAACACACACACACACACACACACACGCGCGCGCACGCACGCACGCACGCACGCACGCACACACACGCACGCACACACGCACGCACACGCACACACACACACACACACACACACACACACACACACACACACACACACACACACACACACACACAGACACCCACCCTTGCCCCCCACCACGAAACAGTTGCCGATGCGTAATAACGCAGACTTCCAGTTTTAAAGGTTGGGTAGGTGATTTGCGAAACGCCAGCAGATTTTGAAAATACACAACTCAAATGGTCCTACCCCCTCTCCTTCAACGCTGACTCTGACTCCACCCATTCCAAGTACCTGGACGCGCAATCATGCACGAGCGCGAACAGAGATGCGCGAGAGCGAGCCAGGCTAGCGTAGGTTTTCGTTTAACAACATGGCACTACATTCAGCTGTAAGTTGCACCCAGTACCGCGGGAAGTAGGAGTGCTGGGGGTGCTGCAACACCCCCTGTCCGAGGCCCTGTCTTATCACAGAAAACGATCATTTCTAAAAACTCCGGCCAAAGTGGAGATTTCTGAAAACGCCGGTTATGTGTTGTCGTGTCAACGGGGAGAAACGGGATTTTAGGTTCTGAAGCGTCACATTATGCACCAGGAAATGCTTAACGTCATGTGAGCGCCCGCTGTACCGTATTGGTCCGAATATAAACACAAACCCCATTATAAGACGACCTATATTTGGAAAAGAGATTTGAAGACCAGATCCGTTTTTTATGAATAAATAAATTGTATTCATTGAAATAATATACGAAAATAAAAAGGCATCGAATAAAACACTGCATTGCCACTAAACAGTAGTGCAAATAGGCCGTACTGATGTGTACACCAAAGACTATTCCTGACACTCCTCTGCCCCGCTGTGTTCGCTCTGGCTGTGGTCGCTCCGAACTGTTTCGGCCCGTGGCAAAGCGAGTCATCCTCGCTGCTGTCCAAGGCATTTTGAGACGCAGCATTTATTTAATGCTCATATGACCTAGTGCTGAAAAAAGGTTATATGAAAAAGTGTGAGGGTAGCGGTGGTGCGCTAAACTTGTTCTGTGAGCAGCTGGATGTGAACGATCGATTTTCAACTGTCCGCGCATGCACTGGTGTAATTGAGCTGCGCTGCTATACATCTTTTTTTATCAATGTAACGAGTTGCGAGTCTAGTGCAGGCTGAGTTTTTTTTTTTCCCTGCACCCCCTGCTGAGAATACGTTCTCGCTGCAATGGTTGGACCAGATGTTATAAACATTAAACGGTCACATAAATCATTACTATTTTTAGAAAATGTATGTTTGTTTCATATAATTGTATTGGAAGTCCTGGTTTTCACTAGGGTTGCCGCGGTGTGGACATTTTCACACCGAGTAATACACTCGTCTCCACACCGGTATTACCGAGTATAAACGGTATAAACTTTGAAACTAGGTCAACCGCCACACAAGCATCGGTTTTTAGACCCTTCTCGTCCTTCAGTTGCCGCCAACGTTCGAAAGCAGCGCCTAGGATTATTCTTGATTTCAGTTTTTCTCTTTCAGCGTTTTTATTATCAATTACTCTCTGAAAAAGAGTTTTCCTTCTCTTTGCTGGTGGTGGTGGTGGTGGTGGGGATGGTGG
>NC_044055.1:22322299-22332299 GCF_902167405.1 Gadus morhua | reverse complement strand
CAGGACCTCTCTGATTTTCTAATCCTACGGCGCCCCCCTGTGTTCTCCTCTAGGATGACCTGATGGAGGACGCACCCCTCTCCAGTTACACATATTAACCCAAGCATCCTATTGGTCACTTCTCCCGACGACGGTATGACGAAGCATCCGATGCGTCGCTTCTCCTTAAAGGACGGAAGTACCAGATAGCAAAGCCTGGCAAAGCATGGGCAAAGCCCTTGAGTGGACGGGATGCCCAACGCGTGGAATAGTTTCCGTCCTAGTCAACCACTTCGACATTCCTTTGAGGAGATTGTATTGTGCCTTTTTTTCTTAAAAAACAAAAACAAACCCTGACCGAAACATTTCATGGAGATTTAGATTGCAATTTAGTCGTTAGAAATAAAAATATCCGTTGACTTTTCGGTTTCTAAGATCTAGATCGAGGTGAGTGCGACATAGCCCCCAACTTGAATCTGCCCTGATTGATCGGGCGGCACCCCCTGGCGGAGATGCAGAGTGTTGCATCATTCCTTTGGATGGATACATTTCTGCTGCATATCTAAGTCGGTAGATATAATATACGGTTGATAAAGAAGATACAATTAGTCCCACTAACAGAATGTAATTGGATTAGTGTTCAGGAAATATTAGTCGCCTACCGCTTCAAGAGTATTAACATGTTATAGCCAATTGACCAAAGATTACTGCTCCTTGAACAAACAGCTTTTTTGAAACAGGCCTGGTTACACAGAGACCTGGGACTGTTTAAAGTCCAGTTTAGTAACTACTAGTTTGTTTCAAAGGAGCAGTTTACTAGATCACCAATTTGTAATTAATGTCCTTAATTGATTACAAAGCTCACTCCTTTTTTTTCATCTCATGGTTCAAATTCAAACGGGTTCACCTTTACTTTAATTGATGGTTAATTTAATTAAAACACGTTTTCTCTAGACCTGCGTATTGGTGGTGCAACTGAATGAGGTAAACTGGTAATTTGAAACTTACTAGTGGTTACCAAGGGACTTAAATTATTCTGAGGCATAGCAGGTGTTAGCCAGTCCAGATACATAACTGGATCCATTGCGTTTAATATTGATGTTGGACGATGTTTAAGAAGCCTTGCAATTGGCCAATTGACCAGGGGAATGTAAATATGCTTTTCAATTCATGGAAACAGGATAGGCCCTATTAATATTTATGTTATATTCCACTATTCAATGTATCCTGAAGGTGTTTCTTATTCTTATTCTTTCTTATTGTTTATGACTTATAGTTTATGTGGGCAGATAAAAGTAGTCTTGAAATACAAACACAAAACTGGTTTATTCTTAATACTGCTGACTCATATGTAGGTTAATTTTTATTCATACCATAAAAGTGTACTGCAGTATACTGATAAAGACCAAGATGTTCTATGTTTAAAAGAATTAGAAGCATCTAGGGATTTTTTCAAGTGTAATGTAAGATGAAAAGATTTTCAGCCTATAATAATTGTAACTATTTCAATAATAATTGTTTTACATATATATATTTTTGTTGTTGTATGCATTGGAATATTTTGAATAAAGGTTAGATTTAAAGCCTAAAATAGTCAAGTGCTAAAAAGGAAGTTTCCCTTGCAGCGGATTGTAAACGTTTAAACATTAACAGAAGGTTTTTTTGATGATAAATGAATGACTTCGTACTTTGCGTTTGTTTTATTAAGTCTGTTAATGAAACCTGTTTTGCAAACGTCCTTTGGCCTCGATGTTTCCTTTTTTTCAAAACATCCATCTAGAAATCAACGTGTTTAAACAAGAAGACAATGGAAAGCTACCCAGAGAACCACACCCTCGCCACACTGAGAACAATGGTGGACCAACGGCTGCCTGGTCAATCCAAACTCTGACAAACCAACACGCGCTTTAGCACACATCATAGCAGACATGCTCCGCTCTGCATTCGACATCAATCCATTTGGTCAGGTTTTTACCTATCTGTACGGCTATCAGGTTGGTCCCAATCATAGCCACATTTTTTGTTTAATTCTTTTTGTATTATTATTGATTAGTAAAGGCGATGGATAAGTGAAGGAAGGACAAGTTAATCTGGAGTTTGTTTTTATTATCATGATTGATTGTACTCCATCTCATTTCAAGGTGTTCTGTTACCATAAGACAGCGGTTGCTATACCGTCAGACATACAGAGGGCCACATGATACGCATAAACTCATCAAGCTAGACTCAATGCTGCATGTTGCTCCTGAACAAGCCAAATAAATGTGAACATTGCTTCAAGGAATTACATTCAAAAAACATATATATAGAATATATATTCTATATATTTTTATTTTCTACTGTAGACGGAGTCCTCCCACCTGTAGAGTAGGGGGAGCAGACATGGCGGTCTGTTGGTACTGCTGGTGTAACTGCTGGTGTAACTGGTGCTCATTCGCAGCCCCTGCAGCCGAAGCCGCGCGGGCCCCACCCCAGCAGCTGGCAGCCGAAGCGCATGGAGCTCATCATCATGCCCAGCAGGGCGAGGTTCCCGAAGACCCCCCACATCCTCTTCTTAGGATCTAATGGGGAAGCCACATCACCAGGATGGTCAACAATGACAGATGTCCACAGGTACACATACCACGATTCCTTCCCATTACTGAAGTAGCAATAGTTTTTGTTGTGTATGTTAAAACACTTTTTCTCTTTACAGATAAAGGGTCTGATAATTCAGATTATTATTATGATTATTGTGATTATCATCATGATCATGATTATTATTATAGTGCATGTTTAAGAAGTACATTTTTATGAACTTTTTTAAAAAAATGTTCCAAATGTTCTTCCAAAACGACATAGCTTCCCATTTTTGTTTTTTTTCTAACTTTTAACAGGTAACCCCATGTCTTTAACCCCAGAGTCCTGAGTTTGTATTTGTATAAGGATTAGAGTCCTGAGTTTGTATTTGTGTAAGGGTTAGAGTCCTGAGTTTGTATAAGGGTTAGAGTCCTGAGTAAGGGTTAGAGTCCTGAGTTTGTTTGTATAAAGGTTAGAGTCCTGAGTTTGCGTGTGGGTGGAATTCTGAGACCGAGCTCCGTGGGAGACGTTTCCAAGTTCTGTCTGGGTTAGAGTCCTAGAATCTGGATTGGAGTTCCAGAGAAAGGACCAAGTTCCTTTAGGTCGGGTTGTAGTCCCGACTTGGGTTCCAGAGAGACTGTTGATCTGATCTTAAATACATTGCACTTTCAATTTTACTTACTAAAAAGCCTTTTTAACTATCAATTTAATTTTCTCTTAAATACATTGCACTTTCTATTTTACTCATTTCTTGCATATGTTTTCTTTTACTTATCCATTTTATTTTATTGTATGACAATGTTTATATGTGAAGCACTTTGAGTCTGCCTTGTGTATGAAAAGTGCTATATAAATAAAGTTGCCTTGCCTTGCCATGCCTTTATCAATGAGACATTATATATATTCTAACGAAAGGACCAGGACAACCAAACCCCCGGTACCTCCGGTGGAGTAGCCGTAGGCGTACACCTCTCGGCCAATGATCCACACCATCCCAAGACCGCTAGCCAGGCGCTGGAGTGAAAACACACACACACAGACACACACACACACACACACACACACACACACACACACACGTGCATGCACACACACACGCACCCACACACACACAAAAACACACACACACCCACACGCACAAACACTCATGCGCAAACACACACACACACACACACACACACACACACACACACACACACACACACACACACACACACACACACACTCTTGCACACACACACACACCCATGCACACAAAAACACACACACACACACACACACACACACACACACACGCATGCATGCACACTCACATACACATACATACACACGACTTTGATCTCTTGTTGATAAAAAAGTGCCGGAAAGAAATGTTAAAGATTAAATAAAAGACTTGAACTTACCGGACAATGCAAGCCTCCTATGGTCAGACAGAAGAGGAAGTTGGGATACATCTCCAGTCTGCAGGGAGTAGGCAACATATACATTCAGGTAGGGTGCAGAAGAATAGATTGACCACTAAACAGTTAAGATATGGTTTCATCGTTCTGTTCTCATAACCTGGGGTCCATCTCACCCGGGCATCACAGCCCGCCAAACAACCTAGAAAGGGTGCAGGCGGTGGTCGAATGGCTTTTCTTTGAATAACGGTTACCCAATAGGAATCAGGGGGTTGCACCTTTTTATACGTTAATAGGTAATGATCGGAGGTTAACTAATAGCCGCATCCTTGTCATGTGTTTTGACAGATTGTTGTATGTGTAGAATGAGGAGGGAAAATTAAAATGAAGAATTAAGGAAGGACTTGGGTGGTTGTATGTGTTTTCTACGTGAGCCCACAAACACAGTGATTGAAGAGAGTAGCACAGAAGAGGCCCCATAATTGGAGGGGCCACATTATCATGTGACACATATACAGTAACTTGTCACATATAATGTGTGATCAACAGATGACAATGGGACAAAGCAACACAGAGTAACTGAGTGTAGCATGAGGGTCCACCATGTTACAGGACGCCAGGTTGGTTGTTTAGGTATCCTGTAGGAGCAGGCAAATAAAGGACTGAACATTGCATCTTGGCTCTATGGTCTATTTAGGGCAACAGACTTGGAAAATGGATCATGCTTGAACAATCTCTTACTACTTTATGTAGTGAGCTTTCCAGGAGTTCACAAGAGGTCACACCAAGAGTAAACTTCTTCAAGAGGCAGTCTAATGTATGCCTTTGTTTTAATGCTGATGAATGTGGCTGAGCTGGTTCGCTTTTCTGGTCCAGGCATAGGGCGGGGTGAGGTTTTCTTACGTGTTTTGGTGTGCCCGCTGGATGCAGTTGAAGATATGCCCGTGTTCTGGGTGATCGCTATACATCTGCGGGTACTGTTCTCATAACAAAAACATCAGAAGAAGAAAAGCCGTTAGCAGTTAAAACCGGTCCTCAGATCAGTTTCAAACACAGGGTCACAAGCAAAGGCACACTCAAAACCCAAAGTCAGAAAAAATACACTTTAATTATATAGCACCTTTTTTCAAACTGTATTTATATAAAACCTGAGAAATATAGGCCAAAAAATAGGATATTATTTTTGAAAACCAGTAAACATAAAAATAATGGATTTCATTAAATGTGTGCATGTAAATGAAATGTGTAGAATAAAACGAGAAACAATGGGTAAAACAACATGAAAATATAGTTAAAATATATATATAAGTAAAGGTAAGGCTATTCATAGCTCTTAATCTGTCTTTACTGCACATGTGCAGCAACAGGTAACCACTTTATCCCCAGGACTCACATCGATGTTGTACTTCTTGCGAGCCCGTCCGACTTTCATAGCCAGGTGTCCTACCATCACCATACTGGCCACGCCTGTGAGCACCACATAGCCGTACTCCTTGGAGAGAACCACCATGATTACCTGGAGAGACAACACACCCAAGAAATAGAGAAAATAACTTATATATAGATACACACACACACACACACACACACACACACACACACACACACACACACACACACACACACACACACACACACACACACACACACACACACACACACACACACACATGCATACAGACATATTTATAAATAAATACAAACATATATAGCCTATGAATATGTAAATAAATAAATATGCATTCAGAATTTGCATATAATATACACACAAATAAACATAACTATGATGAAGTGAACATGCCATGTAAAGTAGAGCAAGTGAAATCAGATTCCTCAACCGCAGTCGGAGGCCTACATTATGCCCCTATCCCTGATCTAAATGATCACGTCCAGTGAAAAGTATAACTTTACTTTAATTTAGACCGAGGTTATATCACAGATAGACGCACACACAAAACAAAGTAAATGAGGTTTTTACTTATTCTGGATCAATTTTTAATTTGTATTTAATGCCGTTGGACAATTGCCACCTATTGACTTCAGGTGTGATTATAATCTCATGGCAGTAGCCTACCTAATTTGATTGAGTTTGAATAGATATAGACAATATTTAAACAGTATGGTATATACAGTAGTCAGCGATATCTTTAGAAAGTTCACTTAACACAAGATGCCCTAATAAAAAGGAAGTTTCACTTTGACATATTTGTAAATAATTGTGCAATATAGGCTATAGCCTACGCACGACGAATGTTAGCTATTTAAATAACACACGATTCACAAAACAACACACAATATCCCCAGGAGCTCTAGTCATCTAGGCTAGTGGTACCCACAGAATAATGATTCAAAAGTTCGGTAGTTCTCACAGAAACACACCAAGGTTTAGAGCAGGCCTATTTATTTATTTATTCACATTAGGGACGCAGTGAAACATTGAAAATAACAAAAGAAAACACACGATAGGATGCATAAAACGCACAAGTTTACCTTTAGTGTTAAAGCTGATGATGCGGAGGTGACGGGCCGTGAGCAGGTAAGGACGAGAAGAGAACCGGAGCGGAACTATTCACTATTCGTGAGGCGCTCGGATTTCCTGACTGCGTGGGCACTACAGCGCATGCGCGGGCGCATCCGTCCTCAAGGATCATTTGAATGGAAATAAATTGTACGACGTTTGATATCGTTTGATTGTCCGCCACCGCGACATATAACAATGAAATGACCAACAACAGACATGGCAAAATAATCAAATAGGGAGTTAATCATCAACCATTCGAATAGAATTGAAGGTTGCGACTTAAGGGCCCCATAAAGATTAAACTGGCACTGAGAGAAAGACGTCAGGACGGCCTGGCAGGTGAGCCTGGCTCTCCAGCCCGCCGCGCACCCTTTGTTTTGATGATTGATAAAGTTGATATAGGAGGCTGACTGTTCCTAAGAAACCTAGAATAAGCAATCTGTTTGACAAGAATTATGAATTGGTGTTCTTTTGTTTTCTGCAATGAAAAAGAAAGGCCATATTCTTGTTTATTTTATATGAGACTTGTTTTTATTTGTATTTGATTTTAAGATCGACAGTTAGGCCTGTTATTGCACATTCAAGCCTTAATACCGTTCCATAATACCGGGTTAATAGATGTTTCCTTAAGAAGTAAATGATTTTGGAAATTCTAGAGACAATTTTAAATATTGTATTACAATTTAACCAGTTCGATTTTAGCCAACTAAAATATTATGATATTTAGTCGACTAGAATTAGACTAAAGCTCAAACAACTCGGATGTCTAAAATATGACAAAAACTAAATGACATTTTATTCAAAACACTATGACTGAACCGATCTGTCAAGATCAACTGCCGTCTGCAGCCCTCCGCACCCCTTTGCCTCTCGCCTCCACACCTTTTGTGTTTACCGATAAGGCCTAACCTCTTTCAAACTTTAATCCCCTGCCAGGTGGTTTGGCCTACCTTTGACTCACTAGGGCCTAGTGAGTCAGGTAGGCCAAACCACCCGCTGTGTGGACGTGTTGAGATCTGTCTGGGCAGCGGGGTCCGAGAGACGGATGAGGCACAGCTGGGGAATAACATATACTATAACATATTAACATTTAGTATAACGTGTAGTATAACATATCGAACAACATATTAACATATAGAATAACTATAACATATAGTATAACATATTAACATATAGTATAACCTGTAGCATAACATATTGTATAACAAATTAAAATATAGTATAACATGTAGCATAACATGTAGTAAAACATATTAACATATAGCATAGCGTATTAACATATAGCAGTATAACATATAACATATGTATTACATATAGTGTAAAATATTAACATATGGTATAACATATAGTGTAACATAAACACATAGTGCAATATATTAAAATATAGTATAGCATATAGTATAACATATAAACATATAGTATGACCTTATATATAGTAGCCTGCAACATATTAACATGTAGCATAAAATATTGTGTAATAGCATAGCATATTAACATATAGTATAAAATATAGTACAGCATTTTGTATAGCAGACTAATGTGATTGGTACTTCATAAGGTGGAGGTCCTCTATTGGTTGTTCCTGAAAAGTATATGCTGAATCGCCACCAGGGGGCCCTCTTGGTACTCTACTCGGCCCTGGATAAGCGCTGTTGTTAGTTACAGCGTTACAATAAATAATACAACGTTGAGTCACCCAGTCTGCGTGTGCGCTTCCAGTTGTCTGCTTAAACAGTTAGAACTGTATTAGTGTTTGATACACGACACATATATCATATACAACATCTTATTATAACGCTTATAAGGATAACGCTTATAACGCTTTTTATTCTGACTCAGAACTCACACATGTGGCCCTAATCCTCTTCCTTGCATGCATAACAGTTACACAACGATAGTACTAAAAATGTGACGTTGCTGTAGCTCGTAATTTAGAGGGATAACATCCCCCCTCCTTCCTAAAACTTGGTATTTTTGTTTACCATTAAATCGATGTGAACTGAAACTGTGCACAGCTCATTGGCTCTTGGAGACGCAGGGCCACTGGATGGCCATTTGATAGCGCCATAACACGGAATAGTTTTTCTGTGATCTAATAGATGGGGGTAGCCTCATTAAATCATACATATAAATGTACTTACTTATTTTAGAGATGGTATTATTTTGTTGTCAGATAACAGAATTTCTAATATGTTCTGGTCCCTAGGATTTGGTTGGGGTGGTCTTGCTCAACATAGTCCCGGCCAGCACCACATCTGGCCTGCTGCTATGAATCAGCACTCGAACGCCCACACAGGGACCAGTAATAGACTCGGCCCAGAACTCATGCAGTAGTAGGAGGAGGGCCGAGTGAGATGGAGGACCGACTGAGATAGAGCCCGGGGCGCCGCTGGTGGCCGGCGTGGGAGGGTCTGTACGCCTACTTCTATGTGATCCGCGGTAAAACATTCAAGCAGAGCGCCAGGTGTGTCAGTATACTACACGTGCACACATGCACGAATGTGAACGCAAACACAATACACACACGTGGACGCGCGCAAACACACACACACACACACACACACACACACACACACACACACACACACACACACACACACACACACACACACACACACACACACACACACACACACACACACACACACACACACACACGAAATGGTCCACCTCACTGGCATCAAGCGCAATGACTGGAGGCACCCTCGATGCGCGTGCTGAACTAGGTCAGGTGTGTGTCGTGGTCACGTGGTTCTTGGTTACACTGAGTTGGGGGCCTCGCTGCTTCTACATGGCGTCGCACTTTGGTGAAGTGATGTGGGAAGATGGGTGTGCTTTTCTCCATATATCGTCTCAGTCCGTCCAGAGTCTACTCTCTACTCTCGCTCAGTGCACACATACGCCCCCCGGACCCCTCCCCGCCTCCTCCCCTCCCTCTCCCCCTCCCATTCTGGAGTTTCGGAGAGGGGAAGACACGCGCGCTGGAGTAGGACAGAAAATAGTGATCGCTGCACATCTCGTTCCGACCACCACGGGGCGGGTCGGGCGGAACATCAAATGAACCAGTAAGGCGAGCTGGAACGTGTCGGAGCCGCTGACCTCGAGACGCACAGGCACGGACTTCAAACTCACCGGAGAGAACCCGACGGCGCGAGATGACAGACGATTGAATGAAGTGAGCTGATGTCTCGGGCTCAAAGTGTCCAAACTAACGACAACTAAAAACAAGGACGGACGTTGTTATTGGCTGAACCCGCCGGCTCATTATCGACTGTGTGAGCGGGAACTCGGCGGGGACCCATGAAGGATGTGAGTTCGGAGTGGATGCAGCCCTCCGCGGCGTCATGCGCCTCGCCCCGCCGCCCAGCGCACACTCCTTGCGGCTTGTGATAGTGGTGATCCTCGTGATGGGGGCGAGCCCGTCCCCGGCCATGTCCTCCGGCTGTCCGGACCGCTGTGTGTGCGACGACCAGCGGGTGGTCCAGTGCGCCGGGCAGCACCTGACCCGCTTCCCCGCCGACCTGCCGCTGACCACGCGGCA
>NC_044055.1:22302299-22317299 GCF_902167405.1 Gadus morhua | reverse complement strand
TTTGAGTGTTGCAAGACTTTGGTGGTGGTTATGGTGTATGTCTTATGATCCAGTCATTGGACAGTGATATGGTTATTTTGCATTGTGTGCATATTTATTTGGCCTCATTTGCAAGTGTATGCATTAGTGAGTGTAAGTGTGTATGCATGCATGTGTGTGTGTGTATGCATGTGTGTCTGCGTAAGCATTTTCATGTGTGTGTTTGTGTGTGTGTGTATGGTCAATTTAACAAGGTTGCTGCTTACTTCATTGCAATGCAATGGTCATTGCATCATTCTTTGCATTAGCGAACATGTACAAATCTGTCCCGGATATACTTACGTAACTTGCATTCATGTTTGCAAACTAGGGTGTATGTATATTTGTGTGTGTGTGTGTGTGTGTGTGTGTGTGTGTGTGTGTGTGTGTGTGTGTGTGTGTGTGTGTGTGTGTGTGTTTGTGTGTGTGTGTGTGTGTGTGTGTGTTTGTGTGTGTTAGTGCTGAACGATTTGAGGAAATAATCAAATTGCGATTATTTTGTCCAATATTGCGATTCTGATTTATTATGGATTTTTTTTAAAATTTATTAAGTTCCTTATGTTCTGTATTATTCACTAAAAAGGCAATAAATTGTTCAAAAATAATTGTATATATATATATTGTACAGACATTTAATGCCAAATGCCTGGTGTGAGGTCATCAGTGTGGCAGTATGGCTCCATCAGTATGGAAGAGTGTGCTGCCCTCGAGGCCCTGGGAGCCCCATTCAAAGGCCCCTGCGACCCACCCTATCCCTCACTATCAGACCACCCACCCAGGGATGGATTGGGATCAGCTCTTGGCATGCATTCATTTCCATTGCTCCTGGTTGGTACTGATCTCCTCGCGTGCGCCAGTGTTCCCAGGGGATGAGAGAGCTCTCATCTCGCCGTCCTTCTCTATATTATAGATCTTATGTATGTTAGTCTGCCCGAGGCTAGTGGAACCCACACAAAGAAACACCTATTTAACATCTATCTTCTGATGACAATGAAAGGAATGATAAGAATTAAAGAGTGTGGAATTGAAAGCGAGATACAGACCTCGTGGTTTTTCTTATGAATACCACGACAGTTATTGATTAGGTTAGTGTTTGATGAGGGCATTAAACCCATAACCTTTCAGCTGTGTGTACCTGTGTTTCAGAGGAGGGCCAGACAGTGTGCGGGGCCCCGGCCGACCTGCGGGGCCGCCGCGTGGCCGAGGTGGGGCCGGGGCTGCGGGCGCGCTGCCACCAGGCGCTGGGCTCCTGGGACTACCTGTTCTTCATCCTCATCGGCTTCGTCATCTTTGCGGCGGGCACGGTGTCGGCCTGGGGGATGGGCGTGGTCATGGTGCTCTACGAACGCTACGTCAAGCGCAAGGACGCGCAGGGCGACCCCGAGGGAGGGGGCCGGGGGGAGGCAGAGGGGGAGGGGGGCGAGCGGGTGGAGATGGGGCGGACGGGACGGACTAGCTCCGAGGGCAGGGGTCACCCGGGAAACGGGGACCGCAAGGCCTCTCATGGGGTTTGATTTTGAGTCAGTTTTGTACTGTTGACTTGACTCCCCCCCCCCCCCCCCCCCCCCCCCCCCCCATACGCGAGCAGCGTCACCCGTCGTGCCTCCGATGAGCTCGCCCAGGATTGGCTGATCGCTGGACGACTGCTGGACCTTTAAGGAGACGTGGACCAGCACAGGAACACCCAGAGGGGGGCAAGCTTCAGACCGTGCGGAGGTGTGAACACACACTCAACGAACAGCTACATTTATGCATGCCCTTACATAAATACCTACACACACATACATACAAACCTCCGCCCCCACACACACACACATACATGCACATACATACTAGCTGCTGTGTTCCGTACTGGATGCTTCTCTGTGTTGATTGGCCTGGAAGTGATCCCCAGGCCAACCAGGCCAATGTTAACGTGCGTTGGGGATACGATGGAGCCCAGCCTGTTCTTAGACCACATGATCTACTTTTGTTTTGTTTTCCCTACAGCCTATGTAATCCAATCATTTCTTTGCATGCACCGGAAAGCCTTATTGGGTCATGTCCAGTACATTGAATTTCCTAACTTGATATGGAATGTCCTGCTTTCTATTAAAATGGTAAATGTACTCCATTTATACAGCGCTTTTCAAACCAGTGGCAACTCAAAGCGCTTTACAATGCTGCCTAACATTCACCCATTCATAAACACATTCACACACCGACGGCGGAGTCAACCACGAAGGGCGACAGCCAGCTCATCGGGAGCAGTTAGGGTGAGGCGCCTTGCTCATGGACACCTCGACACGCTTTACACGCTAGCAATAGCCGGGGTTCGAACTAGCAACCTTCCGGTTACAAGTCAACCCGCTCAACCTCCTGGGCCACTGCCACCCGAACATAAAAGGTAACATTTGCCTCAAACAAGTGTTCTCATAAATGTTACGGTTACGGAGTTGATGTTGCATGAGAGGCAGTACTCTCTTATTCTAGAAAATAGAAAAAAGCAAAGCGTGCCGGTGCCCATCGCTCATGGCCCATTCCTAGTGTTAAAGGGCCCTGAGCCTCTAAAGGACAAGGAGAACGATCCCGGACCCAGAGGGGGGATCCTGGAGACGGGACCAGGAGAGGAGAGTAGGATCCCTACTTCTCGGGACGACCGGGAGAGCGAGGAGTGCGAGGGTTCTGAGGAGTGCGATGCCCAAAGCACTCATATCAAACATATATTAACCGATTGAATCTAGGTGATTTATGGTGAATATTGGCTTCTGTTTACACTTGGAAAGGAGAGAAGTAAATCTTTATTATTTTTACTTTTGGAAAGAGTATCAATGCTACCACTAGCACAACACACTTTTTGCATTAAGATTGATTTCGATTATTTTCAAACAAATGCACCAATCAATATGCAAATGGGAAGTTCTATAATGCATTTATAGTAAAATTGCTGGGTTGTTTTTTATCAATATGGAAGAAGTGCTTCCAGGCCTTGTGTATTTAAATCTACTGCATGTCCTTCCTGCCTACCTGGTGGCTATGACTGTGACTGTTATATACCAGGTGATGATCTCACTCTGCATTACAGCAGGACATACAAATAAACAAGACTACAGCATCACTGCTTTGGCTTCTGCGAAATTACTGATTTCCATTTATTTCACGCAAAATGTGAATAAATGCACAATAGATCTGCAATAGCGAATCGCAATTTATTTGTCATTTTAAAGTTTTTTTGTTGTTTTTATAATAATCTGCTTCCTCTTCTTTTTAGTGCAAGAACCAAACAGGGGTATTGTGATTGTGAACGTATGAGCATTTGTTTATGTCGGCTGCATTTCCAAATCACACTAGAAAAAGTTCTAGTGTGTCTAGTCTAAAAATGTGTAATTATTCTAAATCCATCTCCATCACATGGGTTAATGGGTTGTAGATACACTTCCTGTTTGGCACTTGAACATCCGGTCACTAACAGCCATATACATAGGTTATTCTAAATAAGGCTGTATCACCTATCTCTTCCTGTTTATAAATCAATTCAGCTGCGTTTGACCATATCAAACGTCAAATCTGATATATTTGTGTGTATGTGTCAACATGTGTCTGTGTGTGCGTGTGTGTGTGTGTGTGTGTGTGTGTGTGTGTGTGTGTGTGTGTGTGTGTGTGTGTGTGTGTGTGTGTGTGTGTGTGCACCTGTGCATGCATATGCGCTCGAGCACCTATGTGCCCATAGCCATACATGTACAAATATACACATGTGATACGTCATGCTATGACCGATGCCCATGTTTAGCAACATACGTGTTCAGTCACAAACATGGCTGCTGTGTGGCTCCCTGAAGGAATGTGCCCTCGTGCCTCAGGGTCTCTCAGCCAGGATGTCCTCCATGGCGTCTGGACCATAATGTTCCTCAATGCACAGGAGGAGTCTGCCACATGTAGCGCGTCACCAAAGGAGTACTAGAATACATGCGTGTTACGGTGTGAACTTGATGAATTCTTGATGAAACCCCGATGACCGCATGGAAACGCTGCCGTGAGCGTTCACAGCAGACTGGTGGGGTGGGGTGGGGGGGGTATCAGGTTTGTGAAAGCATGCCAAGTAGGATATCTGAAACCTATAGGCACGGGATGAGGCTAGGTGGAGCCATGGAACCGGATAGCCTGATGCCCCATACACATGTCTGGCTGTGACCCAGATAGCCGGAGGGGGAGACGGGGGTCTCTTCTCCATCTCTGTCTCCATGAAACCCTGACATGCTACCGTCTCTCCCCAGCCCCCTGAGCTCAACAACGGGGAAGTAAGAAGCCTGGCCCTGTTGTATGTGTGTGTGCACGCACCCACACACACACGCACACACAGAACCAAACTTCATCAGAACCAACCTCCGCTCCAGCCTCCATCCAGGGCTGGTTGTTGCTCCGCTGAATGTGCTGAACGGCAGCATCTGCTGGATTCACATTCTGCAGAATTCCCATTCTGCACTTTCCTGGAAACTATAGTTAGGTTACATATACATGCACACACATAGACGTATGCACGCATACACGCATGCACACACGCACGCACGCACGCACACAGGCACATAAACACACACACACACACAGACACACACACACGCACACACACACACGCACACACATAGACACTTAAACGCAATAGTCAAAGCCTAAATATGAAGTACAAATGCAATCAGTAATCAATACAAGTTCTTTGTTTAGCAGACACATCCCTTAGAATGCCTTGTCATTAAGTGAGCAAGTAGGAGATGTGCTTCATCAGCAGAAGGGCTGACTACCGATAGGCTGCGGACACGGAGGACACACACACAGGCCAGGGATCTAACCCCATAACCCGGGGACTATCCCGCCTATTTGAACATGTCCTGGTGCCTGGGAGACAAAGCTGGTGCCTGTCTGAGTATCTGGATGGAAGGATCACTGTCAGAATTGTGGCAATCCCATGATTTACTTGGAGCCACTGATGGAACACGACCCACAAACGGTGGGTCGTGTTCTCGACCCACCGTTTGTAAACCACTGATCTATGGCCTTCTCAGGGTCGATGAGCATGGTTCATTGGCATTCTGCATCCTCTACTGTGCACCTTGTGACTAGACCCTACTCAAATACCTTTGATTCAATGCGAAATAGAGTTGGATTCAATATAATCAACATGACTAAACCATAATTTATATTTTCCAGGGAATTCTGCATCCACACGCATCACTCACACACACACGCACGCACGCACGCACGCACGCACGCACACACACACACACACACACACACACACACACACACACACACACACACACACACACACACACACACACACACGCACACAATAAAGGCAACAAATGCTCACAATTTTAAACAGTTACTTGTTCTTGTGGCACAGGACGAATACAGTTCTGGGAACACATTTTATGCAAACCTTATGGTATAAATGACCATAAAATATAGATTCTCCCTCTCTCACCCTCACTCATTCTTACTATTCACTTAAATCTTCCCTTGAAATCAATGTGTCCTCGTTGTCCCAGCAGATTTCAGCTGAGTTTATCTCTTTAAACACCAATAACAAATGACTCTGTCTGTTGGAGCATCGATCTTACTTTCTACATGAATGCCCATGGTCACACTCAGCAAAGTCATGTGAGAGGGTGAATATGTGAGGTTCTCCATCAACCCTCCCAGATGAGACTATGGGAGGGAGAATATCAGAGGGTAAGATGGATATGGAATGGTAAACATAGTTTACCATCAGTAGGGGGAATATGGTAGGGTGAATATGAAAGGGAGAATATGTTGGTGTGACTCAGAGAGGTTAAAAATGAGGGTGAAGATGTGAGGATGACTATGGTATGGGGATTATGTTAGATAGACTAGGAAGGTGGATAGGGTTGAGGGATACTGAATACTGTAAGGTGAATATAATTTGTTGCCTATGAGAGGGTGCATTTGGGTGATTGTTCGAGTACCTCGACAGCTGCCCCGGACCCCCCCTGGCTGACCCCACCTGGCTGACCCTTGACCCCACCTGGCTGACCCCTGACCCAACCTGGCCGACCCGGTCTTGCTCGTTCGATCCTCGGCTCTTGCTATCTGAGTGTCGAGGTGTCCCTGAGCCAGACGCCTCACCCTGACTGCTCCCGACGAGCTGGCTGTCGTCCTGCGTGGCTGACACCGCTGTTAGTCTGTGAATGTGTGCGTGAATGGGTGAATGTTCGGCAGTATTGTATAGTGCTTTGAGTGGCAACCTGTTAGGAAAGCGCTGTATAAATGCAGTTAATTGAGCGCCTGTTGGTCCCAATTCTAGATCAAAATCCTGTGTAGCTATTTATATCATGTCATATTTATTATATATCCATTTGTGTTTATTTGTTTGTTGTTGTTTGTTCCTCTTTTGTAGCTTTGGGTATTCAGAGAGGCTCAAAGGTTGAATTTAATCATGAAAGGAAAAAGCTGTTGACCTTATGACACAAAGAATTCAAATGTACTGATAGACATGTGACTTTCTATTTTTATTTTCTCCAACTTCAAATTCTGCTGTCAGAGGTGCTCAGTTGTTCTGCTCCAATAATACCCCCATAGGGTCTTCCCAGGGTCACTTCACACCGAGGTCACTCTGCCGTTTGACCCCCTGCTTCTCTTTAAAGTGTCCCGTGGTTTTAAGAGGCGCCAGGGGTTAACGCAGTCATTAAATAATGGAAACAGATATCCACACCCCAGGCAGCAAGAAGAGAGCTAGCTGGGAGTTCTGGGTAAAGTTTTACCTGGTCAAATCACAAACACACACAACGGAGACTGCATAACAATCTTTATTGTTACACAGTACAAATATTGATGCCTTACTCATAAGCACACACAAATTATAGGTGGTCCTTAGCAACATTTGCTAAACCACAGGTAACATACATATGTATCCTTAACTCAAAAGAGCATTTATAGTGCGTACGTGGGTGCATGTGTGCACTGTCAGACAAGGTTGCATTTTTCCTTTGGTGGCAAATCGGCGTGGTTTCAAAGAAAGGTTAAGCGCCTTCAACACGTCCTTTCTGGAGGTTGGAGACCCGTTGGTAATGTGTTCCACTGAGTGCAGTCTGCCCGGCCTTTGCTGACCTTTACACAAGCAGCGGAGGCCGGAGGGTCCGCTGGCCCCTCTGCTAAGCTCAGCAGACCACACTAAACCACGCTACAGCGGCTCAGAGGATACGCCACACTCACAAGTGCTGGTCCGGAGCAAACATCCGCAAGCACCCGATAATCCACTTTCCAAAAGGAATTATTATTAGGAGAACTTAGAATAGACTGGATCACGGCTGTGAGCCTCTGCTTCAGCCGTGGCCGCCCTACGTTAAGCATAATGGATCCTGTTTCTAGGAGACTCAGAATGACAGATATATCATAACACAGAGAGAAGCCCAGATTAATTATGTTCATTTGTGTGTAAGCGTTCAGGTAAGATCCTTTTATAACAGCGTTGTTAATCTCTCGAAGAATGCAATATGGTCTTTCTTTGGTTGCTTCAAATAGACAGTTATGAATAACGAATGTGTCACAACACACGCATGTTGTAGTATGTTACTGTGTTCCATAGCGTTAAATTGTGTTAGCAACCTCTAGTGGTGTTCTTAAGAATGACGCCCCACCCAGTTTGGGTCAGTCACAAACATGGACATATTTATTTGAACAACACTTTGTTCCAAATAGTGCCAAGTTCAACTAAGTGTCAAATACTACAAATCCCATTTCATGGGAGCTTAAGCCCATGCTAGCCCCGGCCTATAGTATACCTCTGGTGCATGGCTGGTTTCAAACACAACAGCTTAACATAACGCTCATAACAGTTACACAACGATGGCACTCAAAAAGTATCAAAAGGTTGGCGTAGATCTTGACCATGGGGATAACAAGCCCCCCTCCTACCTAAAACTTCGCCCCAAAACACATTTAAAAAAAAATAATTGGGGTTTGAATTTCCTCTGAAGCAGCAGGATGGCTGGCTCTGTAAGTGCTGCCGCTGCTCCATGCCAGAGATGATGTCATACCGCAGCTTGGATGACATTTGTAACTTCTGCATTTACTGGTACAGATCACCACCCCATTTGAAGCAGAGGCTGAACTGCCACCACCAGGTCTTCAGCATGTCCAATACTGAGTACAGCTACATGTTGCTGCTTTAAGTCCAACATTTCCCATATTGATTACAGTTATCAACATGTTGCTGTAACGACAGAAACACGTGTGTTGAGTAATGAGTTAAATACCTCTCGAGCCGTCATTAGCGACTCTTCAGTCTCCAGAAGGGCCGAGGGAGCACTCTTTGTGTGGAGGGCCGGGCGGGGTCATCTGGGCCTGCTGCCGGGCCCCTACGAGGTGCAGGGTGAGCCGGGCCAGGGCCTGGACGTCAGCGTGGGTCCCTGGGTGGAGAGCCAGGGCCTCCAGGAGCAGCACCACCCCCTCCTGCTGGAGCATGGGGCTGTAGTGAGGGGCTGGGGGGGGGGGGGGGGGGAGAAACCAATATAAGACAGTACTGCTTCTGTTTCTTTGAAAACCACCTCAGTGAAGTTGGGTCATTAAACGCCTTTTATCCTCAAGGACCTCAATGGACAAACTTTTATGTAATTTCCACAATTTCTACATTTCTTACACAACATTACACGCATGTAGGATGATATTAAATTTACAGGGTTCATTTAGCAGATGCTTTTATCCAAAGCAACTTTTATAAATAGTACATTTTACAGTAAAGATGTTCATAAAACCAAGTACAAAGCACTAACAATCGTTAGGTTAACATCAGAGAGCAACCGAGCATTAAAACGCCTTTCTTGTGTCAAGCGTCCTTGGGTTCCCTAAAGCTGCTCGAAACGGGGAGCATCTTTAACATTATGAGCTGTACGTCGGCAGCGACCCCCTCCCCAGGGTCCTCCAGAACAGACCACCACAGCAGGGCATACCGTTGTGACTGCAGACCAGATGCAAGGCCCAGGCAGCCCACAGCTGCACCCCGGCTGGCTGGGAGGTCCGGAGGAGAGGCAGGAAGGGAGTGAAGCACCTGGAGGAGGAGGTCAGAGGATGGAGGACACCATGAGACTTACACACCTGGGGTACGCTGGAGAGTACACCATCATTGTATTCTCACCTGTAGGAGACCATCTCTTTCTCGGCTGGGCTCCAAGTCATGACCGTGAGATGCTGTAGGAGGAGGAGTTGGGCACTTAGGAGAAGTTCTTTGTATGTTGGAATGATTTGAATTTAGGTCAATGTGTGAATCAGAGAACAAATAAAGCCACCCTGATGGAAAACTCGCGCACACACACACACACACACACACACACACACACACACACACACACACACACACACACACACACACACACACACACACACACACACACACACACACACACACCCACCAGCTGTTGGTGAATGGTCTCCAGCAGCTCCTGACGGAGGGTCCAGGCCTTGGGTCTGGAGGAGAGCTGGGCGAGGAAGCCACCAGCAAAGTACCTGACCTCCACCCCCACCCGGGGGTCGCCCAGCACACTGAGGACGTAGTCCAGCAGGTCCTCCTCCATCAGGTCCCCCTGCAGCTCCTCCACCTCAGCCAGATTGTTCTGCACTCAAAGGGTCAGTCCTTCAGTTACCAAAACGACTCTAGTGGGGAAAATCCGTCCCAATCTGGCAACACTGAGTGGGGGATGAGCATGAAGGAAAGCCCCCTTACTCACCAGCAGGCCCAGGACCTTCTGCTGGACCGAGGGCTCGGAGCAGTAGGACTGCGACACACAAAAGGGTTTGATTTAGAACGGGGGAGGAAAATAGGAGGGGACTAAATTAAACTCAGAGCATTCCCGGAACGGACTGCGGTTCCTCCCAGGGCCTCAAGGGTACACAGGCTGTGTGGACAGACTGGGGGAAAGGGGTGAGAGCACAGGTAGCACACACAATGGTTCGCTGCTATAGCATCCTTCTTCAAGTCTCATCCCCCTAGGTCTGTGTCCACTTCAGGGCCAAGGGCTGCTTGCCATTCACTTCCCAGTCCTCTCTCGACTGAGAAGGTTCAGCTCTTAGAGCTGGCCTCCTGGAGCAGTGGCCTCATGGCCGACAGGTGTTCCCCTTGTCAATCATGCAGCAATATGGATTATCAATACATTTCCCCATTGTGTGTCTTGGAGGGAAAGGGCCTTCGCTCGTGTGGAGGGTCTTGGAGGAGGTCTTGTAGGAGCTCTTGAAGGAGCTCTTGAAGGAGTTTCATTTCAACCATTACTTTGGACATCAAGCAGGTTCCCAAGGGATTGGGCTGAAGGGAGTCTCCGTGATAAGGAGTGGGATGAGAGCGTTGCCCTAGGAGGCCTTTGGGCCTGTGTTATGGCTGCATAGTGCCGGCAGTAATCTTATACAGCCTGTCTCATCCCTGGCCAGAAGAAATGAGCCAGGGCCCTTTCATAAGTCTTGTTTATGTGCCAGGAGCGAAACTCAGGGGACGGAGGGTGTTAGCTGTTGGACGCATTCCCCTGCCCCTTCATTAATATACCGATAGAGCAAAGCACTTTTCACAGTAAAATGAGGATATGGGACTCCATACCAATAGTCCTTCCAATGTAATTCACGTTATTATGTCCGCCGTGGTCCTCTCCCATTACTCTGTTTCTCTCTCATTCTGTCTCACTGTGATACGCTCTCTCACTGCTTTTATTTCTGTCCCATTGTTATCTCCATACTTCATCACAAACTACAGCATATCAAAAGGAGGAGTTTCCCATACCTTCCAGTCATTACCTGTGACCACATACTAAAAGGAGCAACCTACTGGCTGTGCTTCCTGATCAACGCCTCAAGTACGGTGAGAGTCGGGGGTCTGGCAGGGATGAGGAGGAGAATAGGATGAAGGCCAATCCAGACGAATTGTTAGATCAACTAACTGCATCTTTATCACACACCGAGGGCCGAGTCAACCACGCAGGGCGACAGCCAGCTCAGTCAGGGTGAGGCGTCTCGCTCAGCGACACCTCCACACTCAGCTAGGAGGAACTACCAACCTTCCAGTCAACCCGCTCTACCTCCTGAGCTACCTTGGTGTGCATAAGTCCCTACACACATGAAGCCCAGCGGTCCGTTCATCTCCCTCAGGCTCACCTCCAGCACCTCCACGTACAGCTCCAGGCCCTGGCACTGGACGAAGTGTCGGCCCGCCGCAGGGCTGCCGTCCGTCAGGTTCCACAGAGCACTCAGGGCGAACCTCAGAGTGTTGTCCACCACACCCAGGGAGGCCCGCTGCTGCACGACGCCCAGCAGTTGCTAAGACAGAGAGAAACAGAGAGTGAGAGACACACACACACACACACACACACACACACACACACACACACACACACACACACACACACACACACACACACACACACACACACACACACACACACACACACACACACACACACACACACAGTGTAAATGCCCAAATCAAATGTGATTAATGGTATGAAAGTGTTGAATCTGGTGTTGTGGATCCATGACACTGGTACCATTTAGGTGGAGCTAAAATATGCGTTGAGGATACTGAATATGAACAATAATATAACATAAACAACCTACATTTAAACATTCAGATATAAAGTATGTGTGTAAAAGTATGTATAAATGTAATGGTTAACATACCCTGATAATGGAAACATCTGTGCCCAGCTGTGTAGTTTCCTCTGTGGATAGCTAGGGAGGAAGTAAGGAATAAAGGCAGGAAGCAACGACACAAGGAAAGTCTTTCTTAGATCAAACAAAAGGGTTGAAGACGCAAGATGCAAACTCAAACACTTAAAACACTTCTTTTAATAATAAATAATAATACCATTAAATGATACAATACTTTTTTCTTCTAATGCATCCTTTACGTGGCATACAGGCAGAGTGGGGTGGATGTTTCATGAAGCAAAGGGTTGTTTACCAGATATAACTAGGAACATAAAACAGGCTGTCTGCAGAGATTTGCTTCCATCTCTGCATAGGTTGATTGTTGAACAGAAAATGACCACTCATAGCTCAACAATGTTTTTATTTCAAAATTTGAATGTGCAACAGTAGCAGAAATGACCTGAAACAGGGGCTGGGATTATAATTAAGATCAAATTAGAGTTCAAAATTATTTGTTATTGAACATGTTGTGTCATTGAAGAAAACCGTTTAAACCAACATTGTGATCAGATGTTATTCATATTTTATAACCCGGTGCCCACTAGTCCTACCTTGGCAACCAGGACAGAAATTATTGCGACGGCCATCTTCTGCAGGGTGGGGTCATCATGGCTACTGAGCCAGGTCATTACCAGCTTGGTGGCCAAATACCTGAAACATTGAAACACATGTTAATGCCATGTGGATGCCATGAGAGAAACATGTGCAATGCTCGGAACAGGAATTGAATTGATTGAATAAACCCTCTCTTTTGTTACAACCAAGTTAGAAGTCTCGTTTCCATTCAAAAAATGATCTTCCACGATTCTGGATTTAGTTGTGGTCACTTGAGGAACTACAGGAAGTAATTTCATGTGATCTCTAAACAGGGAATAAGTGAGCTTGGCATCATGAGCTGTATCTGAGCTGAAACTTTCACGTTACTTGCATAAAATGTGATGATTGATGAATGAAGATTTCTGAAATTGGTGCTGAGGCCTTATTTTGCATGCTGAAAATGTTTGCCTCTTGGACCCATAATGTCCATCAGGACAGTACAGTAAAAATTTAAAAAAACATATTTTTCCGAACCATAGCTTCAAATGAAAAACAGTTTGGATAGACATGATCTATGGACTTGCCAGAATACAAATCAGTGAATTGCTATTGCTTGCTTTCAAGGATTAAACAGTCAGAATATGTGAGGAGGCATATTTGTTAAGAAAACTACATCCAACAGGCCAACGCTATAGGACATGTGATATAACAAAGTGTGTGCGATGTCCGACCTGTTAAAGGAGATCTCCAGGAGGATGTAGTCACTGCAGAGGGCCAGGATACAGTTCTTTTGAACCTAGAGGGGGAAATAAACAGCATGTATTTCCAATGACACAATAATGGAAATACAGGGTGCAATCATACGTTTGCACACCACAGGGTCGGAGTTAATGTGATAGAACCTCACAACACCATGTGTATAAATCAAGCCACGATAATTGTATAGAAACATTTAAGTAAATGAGAATGTGTTAGCTGAGGAGTGCTACCTGTGCGTGACTGGGGAAGCTCTGCATGGACAGCAGCAGCTGGTCGACTGCAGCCGCGAGCAGGCGCGGGGCCATGGCCTCGGCCAGGTCCTGGGTGGTGAGGCTGAAGACGCACGCAGACGCCACCAGCTGCACCTGCAGCGAGGAGGGATGGCTCCTCATCCCCGCCAGCACCAGCTGGAGGTCAGAGGTCATCAGACCTGTTATGAGTTTACTCTGCGATGCAATCAGGTGAGTGTCCGTACATTTGGAACCAGCCGTCAGAAGAGTCCCGCCGGTACCTGGAGGAGGTCCTGACGCGGCGTGCTGAGGTCGACTGTGAGGTTGTAGAGAAGGACGAGAGCCTCGTGAAGAAAGCACTCTCTCTCTTTGTACCTCCTCAACGCCTCACACACCTGAGTCTCATTAGCATCCCCGGTCACCTGGACAGACACACGCATAAACAGACACACACACACACACACACACACACACACACACACACACACACACACACACACACACACACACACACACACACACACACACACACACACACACACACACCCACACACACACACACACACACACACACACCCCTAAGGTATATCCAATGTACTGCTAATGCATTGTCTACCTGTAAAATAAATCAATAATAAATTGTTCATATTTGGACTATGAACACTTTAACAGAGAATTATTGAGTCTTCACTGAGACACAAATTGAGTCACAAACCTCATATAACAACAACAACCTTTGTGTGTACCTTCAGGTTCTCCCGTGAGGTCAGAACCTCGCAGGCGCTGCCCCCGGTGGCCAGGAGGCCGAGGAACACCAGGCTGGGCCGGGCCTTCACAAAAGCCCGGACCACCCGCTCAGTGACAGCCTTCCTTCCGGACACGTCCAGGGAGACCAGCGCCGGGAGGATGAGCCCCTCCTCATCAGGGGCCCCTTCCTCATCAGGGGCCCCCTCCAGGAGCCGCTGCACCACCTCATCCACCTCGCTTGAGTCGCATGGGACGTCATCGGCGGCAAAACGGTCGTCGGAGAGATCCAGATGCCTCAGCTGGCTGAGCCGGATCAGCACAGAGGGGACACCGGGGGCGGCCGGCATGACAACCGGTAGCCTGCGCAGCCCATGCAGCCCGTGGGCGGTAAGGGACCTCAGGGTGGCCCGGCACCCAAGCAGCGGCGCCAGGCTGGTGACGGCGCCGCGGGAGAGGTCCAGGCTCTCCAGCAGGGGCAGCGAGCAAACCTCCTCCAGCGCGGCGTCCGTCAGGCCCGTGTCCGCCAGGTTAAGCGTCCGCAGGGCCCGCAGGGAGCTGAAGCCCCCCACAGTCCGGACAGAGGGGCCCGCAGCCCGGACCGAGGGGCCTCCGTCCGGACCCAGGGGGTCCCAGCCCAGCTGCAGCCCGGCCAGAGACAGCATCTGCAGGCTGGACGTGAGCTCCGGGTTGGTGAGGAGGGCGGCGAGAACCTCGGCCCCGCTGGCGTGGCCCTCGGCGAGGCGGGAGGCGTCGAGTTCCTGGAGGCGGTGGGGGCAGAGGGCCAGGCGGAAGGCCCCCGGGGAGACGGGGCCGCCCCTGATGAACGCTCTGCGGAGACGGAAGGCCTTGCCGTCGCGGAATATGGCCACGGTTCTGTCATTGAGGAGGCCTGGTGGCAGGAGGGCGGGAGAGGCAAAACAGAGTAAAGAAATGTGAGAACAAGAGAATCAAGCATTCAGTATCAAGTATTTATATTCATACCACTGCCTGGTCTGAATATAAATACTTCAGACCAAGTTATTTTTTTTTATTT
>NC_044055.1:22242299-22297299 GCF_902167405.1 Gadus morhua | reverse complement strand
TTTCAATCCTCGCCATTAACTGTGGTCTGGAGCCTTTGCTGCATCCCAAATTGGGGATGCGACCACAGACATGATCAATGATCTGTCCTGCCTCTGGCACTCTGATTGGCTGGCATCACGTTCCAATCCCCCAAAGGGTTTGTTTTCATGTGAAAGCCGGCCGTGCCATCCAGTGTGCCGGGAGAAGGCCTGGGGATGATTGTTATTTAGCCTCTCTCACCGTCAGTCTCCACAGGACTTGGCTTCTGGCAGAGGGCTTGACCAGCTGCCAGAAACAGCCTTAGTTTGGTCTGCCATTAGCTCTGGCTTTCCGGAGCCATGGCCCGCAACGGAATATGGAGGTTAGGATCCCCCTCCTAGCAGGCATTTATGAAACGTCATTCATCCAAGCTCCGTCGCTGTGCACGGTAAAACCCAATCACATCCAACCCTCGTCCGTCCCCACACAATAGAGAGGAGATGGGGGATCTGGGGGATCTAGCCTTACAGGAAGTCATTCACAAAGCATCATCAATTGCACTATTGCAACACAATGGAAATAAAAGGCATTGTAATAAATTAATCTTAAGTAATCGGAAAGAGATATGAACCCTCCATTAGACCTATCAATCAGGGGGGCCGTGGGATCGCACTGAAAATCCAGTCCCTGCAAAATGTCAGCCACGTTCAGTGGTGTAACCTGGACCCCCAATTTTTCAGCAGAATCAAAGCAAAAAAAAATGTCATCCCTTGGTCACTTAAAGATCTATGTTTGTATTGAAAGGACGTTGTTTTAACAGCTGTCAATGTGTCATGCTGATCTTGTTAGACTAAATATTTTGATAAAAGGAACTTTGGAATGGATATCTTTCGACGGAAGCAAAGCAAAAATAGACCTCTGTTGTGCTTCACAAAAACACCTGGGTCACTTGAATGTTTTTTATTTGGAGAAACATCCTCAGTTACACAATGTAGCAGTGAACCCAGCAGCTCCGATGACTACACAATGCAAAGACATCGAGTCAACCAACACGCAAGCGGGTGGTTTCAGGGATGGCAACGGGCATGAATTACCATTGCAACAATAGAAAACTTTGCATTAACTGACCAAGCATAAACATCAGACAGAGCCACTGACTGAAGATTCTCATTTATCTCTAGAAATGTAATTGTTTTATTTGGCAGACAGAACCTTGATTTATCGTATTGCTGTTTCTTCAGCAATACGGCGGGCGAAAGGGGCGAAAGGGGGCTAAAACGTTCATAAGGGTTGTTTTGGAAAATCTACACAGACAACCTATACCGTTGTTCAGGTTGGACATCACACTGGGCCATTCATAATAAAACAAAGGCGTAGTAGAGTAGCAGAAATGTTTGGGTCGTAGATTAAACATATTGGTTGTGTCTATTTAGGGATCAAAATCTTCATTGAATCATGAGACAAAAAAATGCCTTTAAAGCCATTGTTCAGAGCTTCACTGTTCTAGCAGATACGGCAGTTTGTCTTTGTAGGGCAGAATACATCTCTATCTGGTAGGTCAGTAGGCTAGACTCTATCCCAATGCCTCTGCAGCCTTCAAATTGCCAACTCTACTCTAATATATTTCTAGCCCCGAAATGTTAGCGCTTTGCTAATACATATCTAGCATCCAAGATGCTTACACTTTGCTAATCAATATCTAGCCTTATGGACGGTCGGTAGCCTACCACTATGTGAATATCATGCATATTTAGCTTCTAGCCTCCAAGATGCTAACTATATGATTATGCATCATCTCTAGCTTTCAGGATTCATTGTAGAATCATCCAGGTACATAGACTTGCAAAGCATCTCTAAGCTTTCTTGAAGCTCTCAATCTTGTCAATTTTTTCCGAGATCAACATTGCATAATAGCCGCTCTGTGCTGGCCTGGTCCTTTAATGGATATCAGGTTTCTGTTTACACATGAATAAACAGACGTTAGCCAAGACATTTCTACATCGTGTCAACATGATGAGTCTCAGCCAATTCTCATCTTCACACCAAAACTGAACTCAACAAAGCAAGAATAAACAAACAAGAAGCGACCTCGGTTTGATGCAAGGATGGAATGTGTGTGTCTGTGTGTCTGTGTGTCTGTGTGTGTGTGTGTGTGTGTGTGTGTGTGTGTGTGTGTGTGTGTGTGTGTGTGTGTGTGTGTGTGTGTGTGTGTGTGTGAGAGTGTGTGTGTGTGTGTGAGTGTGTGTGTGTGTGTGTGTGTGTGTGTGTGTGTGTGTGTGTGTGTGTGTGTGTGTGTGTGTGTGTGTGTGTGTGTGTGTGTGTGTGTGTGTGTGTGTTTGTGTGTGTGTTTGTGTGGAATGGTTTGTCCACAGTCTCCAAATATGACACCAGGCCAGCAGGTCTGAACAGCTGGCCCACTCGTCTGTCCAGACACTGATAAGGATTCACTAGTTTAGTGCAGAACGTGTGAACAGCAGTAGATGGGAAGGGCCAAACCAGCAGGGTTTTTCCTGCTCTAGTCTACACTGGATATAGGTCCGCAGGTTGGCCCGCAGGTTGTGTATGTGCTCTCTGACATGCTGTCAGTTTTTCAATTAAATTCCATCCCAGAATCTAAACAGGACCAAAATAGGTTCTGATCCATTCTGTTGGATAAGGGTTCAGTAAAAAGAGGGAAACCAGTAAACATTTTTCAATGAGATGAATTATTAAACATAACTTATAACTCAATTCTGTGAAAGATATTTGGATGTCCGTCCGTCTGTCTGTCCAAATAATTAAATCGGACCTGTCTGTAATCTTAATCTTCAGGTTTGTCAATCAAAAGAGGATGAGTATGTGTCCTGCAGCCTGGGGCCTGCTAGTGCTTTGTGGACTGTCCCTGTGGACCGGCACCCAAGGCCTGGCCAAGAACCCCCTCCTCTCGCGGACACGAAGGGCCCCCGACGACTACAGCGGGGACCCCAAGAAGTGCTCCTACACCTTCCTGGTCCCCGAGCAGAAGATCACAGGCCCCATCTGCGCGGCCCGCGGCTACGCCACCGACAAGGACCGCGTGACCCGCCTGGACGTGGCCTCGGTGCGGGACCTCCTGTCCAAGCAGCGGCGGGAGGTGGAGACCCTGAAGCTGGTGGTGGACGTGGACGGCAACCTGGTGAACGAGATGAAGCTGCTGCGCAAGGAGAGCCGCAACATGAACTCCCGCGTGACGCAGCTGTACATGCAGCTGCTGCACGAGATCATCCGCAAGCGGGACAACTCCCTGGAGCTGGCTCAGCTGGAGACGCGCGTGCTCAACGCCACGGCCGAGTCGCTGCGGCTGTCCTCGCGCTACCGCGAGCTGGAGACGCGCTTCTCCGCGCTGTCGGCCGTGGTCAACAACCAGTCGGTGCTGATCGCCGCGCTCGAGGAGCGCTGCATGCAAGTGTACGGACGCCGGCGGGACCACCACCCCGAGGGGCCGCCGCTGGTGCAGGTGGTCCCTGAGAACCTGCCGGTCAGCGTGCCGCGCTTCACCAACGAGATCCAGAGGGACAACGGCCGGGAGGCACCGCGGGAGAGGGGCTCTCGCTCGGGACCGTCGCCGACGGGAAGCACCATGGAGGCCCAGAAGCCGCCGGCAGGCAACTTCAGTGTGGAAGGTGAGGGTGTCCGAAAGGGGGCCGGTTCAGGTCAGGTTATGGGGTGTTTAGGTAAGAATAGTCCGTCTATTGGGGAAGACAATGCATAATGGGGGCCAGAACATCAGAACAACCAGTTGCAACCGAGTTAGCAGATTAATATAACATAGAAGGAGGAAGAGAGAGACACAGAGAGAGACAGAGAGAGAAGGAGATGGACAGATGGAGAGCAGGAGAGGAGAGTGAGGACGCAAGAGGGAGAAAGAGAGGGAGAGAAAATAGAGAGAGATTGGCTGGCAGTTTACTATATGTGAATTGATTAGTTCATCATCTAAAGGGATAAACCAGAAAATAAAGTTCCTTTCTCAGTTCAACTGGGCCGCAGGTAAACCAGGCCCTCTGTGTCCCAAAGGGTCAAAGATTTGCATTTTCAGCTGTAACTACATCCTCTCTCCAAACCAAAAGCAAACACAGGCCGTGATGGAAATAAAAATGTAGTAATGTCTGAATTCAGGTGGAAGGGGAGGGTGAGAAACAGACTAAAAGGGAAGGGGTCTCAGGGGGATATGGCTGAGCACAAATACACCTCACCCACAGAAAAACCTGTGCTGCCATTTTCCTCATCAGCCCAGGACTGTTGACATGTTCCATTATTCAGCCCCAAAAGCTGAGTGTAGGATTTCAAGGCAGAGTGTCCCCACCGCGACGTACACTGCGAGAGAAACAAAGACACATCCAAGCCTGGAATGGTACGTTCCAACCCAGGCTGGAATGGTACGTTCCAACCCAGGCTGGAGTGGTAAATTCCAATCCAGGCTGGAATGGTACGTTCCAACCCAGGCTGGAATGGTACGTTCCAACCCAGGCTGGAAGGGTACGTTCCATCCCGTGCTTGAATGGTACGTTCCATCCCAGGCTGTAACGGACTCTCTCTAAACAGCATGTGACGGGCAGGCTGTTAATATTCCGCAACATAAACTGGCTGCTCAGACACATCTGCTTGTGATTTAAATTTTGTTTTAATTAGGAGTGGTAGTATACTTTAGGAGGGGGGGGGGGGGCACTAAGGTGAAAAAGCAACTGTGTAGCCCCATATAGAAATGTGTATCTCTTCTACTACTCCTCTATCTACTGCTATATCTTCAAAGGTGTTCATTTATTTACTGAATGCTTTCTAATAGATTACATTTACATGAAGGGCCTTTAGCAGACGCTTTTATCCTCAGCTTATGCATCATCCATGAGATTGAATGAAGCGGCCCATGTCCCCTGTGCCGCCCGGCCCCAGGTCCATACAGAGACTGCCTCCACGCCCAGGAGGCCGGCCACACCGGCAGCGGGGTGTACCTGATCCGGCCCGAGGAGGCGTCGCGGCCGCTGCAGGTGTGGTGTGAGCAGGGCATGGACAACGGGGGCTGGACCGTCATCCAGAGCCGCAGAGACGGCTCCGTCAACTTCTTCAGGAACTGGGACAGCTACAAGGTGAGGATGCACAGGGCTCCACTGGGGGGGGTTCTCGCTTGCTTCTCCCCTCCCCCTCTGTCTTTCTCCTCCTCCCCTCCCCTTCTCCCCCCCCCCCCCCCCCCCCCATCCGCCTCCCTCCCGCTCCTTCCTCTCCCTTCCTCTTCTTGTCACCCTCTCTCTAGCCCTCTTTCTTTCACTCTTCGTCTCCCTATTCTCTCCCTCCTTCCCCCTCCTTCCCCCTCTCCTTCCCCCCCCCCCCCCTCCCTCTGTCTCCCTCCTCATCCTCACTCCGCCTGTGATCCGTTCCTGTCCAAACAGCCGGGGTGTTGTTGTTACATGGACCTGGAGATCCAGAAGTGTGTGTGCGTTTTGCGTGTGAGAGGCCATCTGGTGCGGAGCGTTGTGGAGGACCTCGTCCCCCTCCGCGGCCCAGACTGAAGTGTTCCTGAGTCGGCGGTAACGCAGACAGCCTGAGTCAGCAGACCCGGAGACGGAGAGAGAGAGCGAGAGGGCCGCCGACGGGGCTCCGTTTCTTGGGAAACCCATTATGAAACGTTAGACGGCCTTTAGTATGCAGGCCTCGTAGGAAAGTATGTTCCACAGCTCAGTGTCAGCTCGACCCCCACTCCTCACCACCCAAACCACCGCTACGCTGCCGCTGCGGCCGTTGCTGCCGTTCTCTACACCGGGCTGAGTCTCCGGCCGCTCAGCTGACAACAGACCAACTAACCATCTTACTCTGTCTCTACAGCCCGGCTTACCATCTTCTTCTCTCTCGCTCCCTCTTTCCCTCTTTCTCCCCCTTCTCTCTCTATCCCTCTCAAATTCTGCCTCTCTCACACTCTTACACTCTTTCTCCTTCCATTCCATGCTCTCTTTTTCAATCATTTCTCCTTTGGTTCTCTTCCTTTCTCTCTCACCCCTCTCTCTATCCCTCTCCCTCTCTCCCTCCCCACTCCTTTCCTCCCTTTCTATCTCCCCCCCTCTCCCCTTCTCTCCCCCATCCTCCCTCTCTCTGTCCGCGGTGGACTGTATAAGTGTTGGCAGACTGAATGATGCAGTGTTCTGTTCAGTGTGCGTATTAAACACCCCAAATGGGAGCTAAATTACTCTTCAAAATGAATTTGCCCACCCCCCACTCAAAGTCATCATGTTCATGCACACAACGAGAGAGGCCAAACCCCCCCCACCCCTTCCCATACCCAACCACCCAAACCGACCGTCATGAGAGCCCACATCATTCATCATCCTCAGGGGCCTCCAGCAGTTAATCCAGCCCACCGCAGCCCGGCCCTCCCTGGTGAAGTGTGTCAGAGGCATGCTGCCAGAGGCATAATGCTGGTGATTATTCAACAGGCTGCTAGAGTATCGCTGTTACCCGCTGATCCACGGCATGGGGTGCTGGGCCAGTTTGAAAGAGGAGCCCATCGCACAACCATTCTCTGGATTGATGCAGGGCTTTTCTTCTTCTTCTTTTTTTTTTTCTGAATACCTTGGTTTCTCCTTTGAGAAGGAACTCTGAGAGGAGAGCAGCCTTCGCATGCCATGGTGGGCCATGTGTCTCCGTTTAAAAGAATGTACTTTGTAATTGGTTTCTCGGGATTGTCAACCAAACCGTTATCCGACTGATACACGTCCCAGATTTTTGTTTCAAGTCCACCTAAACAAGTCCCCCCCCCCCCCCCCCCCCCCCCCCAATCCCTTTACTCTTGACAAAGACCAAAGACTCCCACAGGAACCGTAACTTCTGTAATCATCCTCTGACACTCCTGTAATCTCCCCTCACGCAGAGTGGCTTCGGGAACATCGACGGGGAGTACTGGCTGGGGCTGGAGGGGATCTACAAGCTGGGGCGGCAGGGAGACTACAAGCTGCTGGTGGAGCTGGAGGACTGGACGGGCAAGAAGGTGTACGCCCAGTACAGCAGCTTCCACCTGGAGCCCGAGGCCGAGGGCTACAGGCTGCGGCTGGGCACCTACCAGGGCAACGCCGGAGACTCGCTCGGCAGCCACAACGGCAAGCAGTTCACCACGCTGGACCGCGACAAGGACGGCTACGCCGGTAGGAGGGCGGCACGCGGCGGGGGACGCCGCAGTGGGAGCGGGGGTCTCATGAGGCAGGGGGCTACCAAAGCTAAGCTAATGCTACGAACAAAAAGATTTTAAAAAAAGATAAGGAAACTTATTATGATGTGAGAGGAATCAACAAAAATGTGTCATCTTCCACCTAGTATTCCATTTACATTTACATTTCGGTCATTTAGCCGACGCTGTCATCCAAAGAGGCTTACAATAAGGACATTTGTCAGAATTGTTGTTCCCATCTTGCCATATTGCATTTAAGGCATGTTGGGGGGAAAGGAACCTGCATTGTAAGGTCCATGTAAACTTCCTCCGACCTTTCATTGTTTATGGGGGTCAGGCTGATGAAGTGACTTTTGGGGATAAAAGCATCAATGGTTTCCAGAGGATCTCACCGCTGCCGTGCTCTCGCTCTCTCTCGGAAGGTAACTGCGCCCACTTCCAGAAGGGAGGCTGGTGGTACAACAGCTGCGGCCAGGCCAACCTGAACGGCGTGTGGTACACCGGCGGCGTCTACCGCAGCAAGTACCAGGACGGCATCTTCTGGGCCGAGTACGGCGGGGGCTTCTACTCCATGAAGGCGGTCCGCATCATGGTCCGGCCCATAGACTGAGGGTGGAGGGCCCCTGCTGAGGCCACGGGGCGGGCTGGAGCACCTCAGACATAAATTATAGAGTGTATTTGTTGTGAGTATAAATGTTGTGTAGAAGTGTTGGAAAGAGAAGCCTGCTCTTTACTTCTGTGAAGGTCTCCCCAGCTCCCCCGAAACTATACCCACCTCCCAAGGGATTGGAAGAATTTTGTTTTTCTTCTCCAGATCCCTTCCTACAGCGATGGGGACCCCCCGTATGAATATGTACACAGCTTGTTGTAGTACATGGCTAAAGAGGAAGAGAAGACAAGATCAGTGCCAAAAGTTTATTGAAGCCCCATGAATTGTGTGCCTGGCAGAGACAACGGTGTTTAAAGTCTCTCACCTCTGCAGGCAGAGGATTTGCATTTAATTGATTGACATCCAAGGGAGGACTGAAAAACGATGGCCAAGAATACATGCACACTTGCATTCAAAATCAAACTCAAGATCCAGTCACAATTCAGGTTACACAGTTCAAATAATTATTAGTACTCAGATTCTATATAGTCCCCACTGACTACTACATATGACCAAACTATATGCGTAAATAGTACAAAATTTAATGACTTGTTCAGATATGGTTTCTGTTCCGTAGTTATCACTAGAAAAGAGTAGCCTGATGTATGGCGTCCTCCTAAACTGGCAATGGCCTTAATAACTCTATATGTTACAGACATTTTATAATTTATCTTTAAATATCGATACCAAGGAAACGGCAAAATAATCTTTCAAAAATAGTTTCTCCCCTCCTTTCCAACTGTATTTATGAGTGTCATTCTGAGAGGAATATAAATGCTTGTTGTATTAATGCCCTTCCAGTTATGCTAAAGATTAAATTTCTTCCATCAACCTGGATCAACATGTATCGCTGTGAGAGAAGGAGGGGGCAGGGGGGTGTAGTGACGTGGTCTCTAGTTGGTTTTGGCGCAGTATAAAAATGCCAACCAAGCAAATTGAGTCGAAGAGGATTTGGTGGAGACAACGAGAAACACATTGCTGAATGCCAAACAGGATGGGGAGACAGAGACGAGAGAGAGAGAGAGAGAGAGAGAGAGAGGGAGAGAGAGAGAGAGAGAGAGAGAGAGAGAGAGAGAGAGAGAGAGAGAGAGAGAGAGAGAGAGGGAGAGGGAGAGAGAGAGAGGGAGAGAGAGAGAGAGAGAGAGAGAGAGAGAGAGAGAGAGAGAGAGAGAGAGAGAGAGAGAGAGAGAGAGAGAGAGAGAGGGAGAGAGAGAGAGAGAGAGAGAGAGAGAGAGAGAGAGAGAGAGAGAGAGAGAGAGAGAGAGAGAGAGAGGGAGAGGGAGGAGGGAGCGGAGGGGAGGGGAGAGGGAGGAGGGAGCGGAGGGGAGGGGAGAGGGCAAGAAGGAGAAATGGGAATGATTGGATAGAAAGGAGGTGGGGGAGAGCTGACACTGGGATGGAATCTTTCCAAATTGCCAACGTTTCCTCTCCCCTCCCCTTCCTCCTCCCCTTCCCCTCATCTTTTTAAATACAGAGACATTTACATTCTTTCCATAGAAAGTGCCTGAGAAGTATGTTTTTGAATATCACTCACAAATATAAACTTTGGCGAGGGAGAGGGAGAGAGAGAGAGAGAGAGAGAGAGAGAGAGAGAGAGAGAGAGAGAGAGAGAGGGAGAGAGAGAGAGAGAGAGGAGAGAGAGAGAGAGAGAGAGAGAGAGAGGGAGAGAGAGAGAGAGAGAGGGAGAGAGAGAGAGAGAGAGAGAGAGAGAGAGAGAGGGAGAGGGAGAGAGAGCAATGGCTCTCTGTATAGTCTGTAGTCTGTAATCAGTGGAGAGGAAGGGAGAAACCGATCCGCTGGGGATCGGGGCTCGTGGTCGAGCAAGGGGTCGTCTGGGGGCTTCTGATGGGCCTAAACAACCCCTCACCCTCTACCCCCCACCCTCTACCCCTCACCCTCTACCCCTCACCCTCTCCCCCTCCCCGCCTCACCCCTACCCCTCACCCTCTACCCCTCACCCCTCACCCCTCACCCTCTACCCCTCACCTTCTAGCCCTCACCCCTCCCCCTCTCCCCCACACCTTCTACCGCTCACCCTTTACCCCTCACCCTCCCCCCCTCACCCTCTAGCCCTCACCCTCTTCCCCTCCCCCCCTCACCCCTCCCCCTCTACCCCTCTCCCCTCCCCCCCTCACCCTCTACCCCTCACCCCTCACCCTTTACCCCTGACTCTCTACCCCTCACCTTCTACCGCTCACCCCTCCCCCTCTACCCCTCTCCCCTCCCCCCCTCACCCCTACCGCTCTCCCCCTACCCCTCACCCCTCACCTTCTACCCCTCACCCCTCCCCTCCTCACCCCCTCACCCTCTACCCCTCACCTCTCACCCTCTATCCCTCACCCCTCCCCGCCTCACCCCTCACCCTCTACCCCTCCCCCTCACCTTCTAGCCCTCACCCCTCCCCCTCTCCCCCACACCTTCTACCCCTCACCCCTCACCCTTGACCCCTCACCCTCCCCCCTCACCCTCTAGCCCTCACCCTCTTCCCCTCACCCCCTCACCCCTCCCCCTCTAAGATGTAATGATGTAACATCCCCTCACCGTCAGAAATACTGAAGATAAACCGGATCTCATGTTGCAGCTGATTTACTACAGCGAACCTCCCAGTCACGCCACGCTGTTTCTTTTGTTGTTTTGGTCTTTACTTTTCTCACACATTAAAAATGCAATATATATGAGGGGACAACCGAAGGCAAAGGAAAAGAAGACGTTGTTTCAATATTTTTTTACTAGGGAATGTTCAGAGAACATAAAAATGTAACAATAAAATAACAGCCCATACCGAGACAGGCTCTTAAAGACTATGTGGATAATAAAGTTTCTCAGGGCAGTGACTCACTGCACTGGAAATTGGTGCATTTCAAACACAGCAATAAAATACAGTTGAGCAACATGGTTTGGGCCCGTCCTGTGGATTTATGCTGTCATCCGTGGTATACTGGTTGCTTGTCATCTTTGTCATTGTTGTGGTAAGAAAGGTTAGCTGTTGGGAGAAGAAGGGAGGGATTTGACTTTCAAATATTATAATTATTTGGTTGCAAGTCATTCCGTACAAAGAGAACCCTTATTCTGGTTTCTATTTCAAGAAGCTTGAGTGAGAAGGTTCTCCGCAAATAAAAAAAAGCTCCAATGTAAACTCTTTGTAGAGTCTGTAATATTTGACATTGGATCATTGTAGCAGCCTAACTATAATAAGAATGTTTTAAAGTGTGACAGTCTGTGTTTTGTCCATGCTTGCATGTGTTTGTTTGCATGTGTGCCTAAGTATCTGAGTATATGTGTATGTATGTGTTGGTGTGCTGGCGTGTGCGTAACTGTGTGTGTGTGTGTGTGTGTGTGTGTGTGTGTGTGTGTGAGTACAGTTACGCCTCAATGACACCCTGTCGTGGTTCTTGTGAGAGACATGTGTCAAGAAATTCCAACCAGGATGTGTGTATTCATTATTGGGTGGCAATTGTCCAATGTCTGTTAAGATCATGTCCAACCGTCCAACAAACTCTGTCCGTCAGTCTGACAGCTTTTGGGGGTTTCTGTCTTGAGAAAGGCGTACGTTGCCGTCCCGACGGAGAAATGGGGGGGCGGCCCTCTTCATACCTTGCGGGCCCCAAGAGCCGTAAGTCAGACACTCTCTGAGTCATGTTAAACTCTTAGAGGGGTGTCATGGCTCCTCACCTCACACCTGCAAAGAAAATCCAGGCCATTCATTGGCTGCAACAGAGAAGGGGACATCCCTCGGCTCCTTGGTGGGTGAACCACACTCAGGACGAGGTTCGGGGTGGGCTGCCTAGTCCCTAGGGAGACGATTGGAGGTCTGGCCTGGGAGAAAGTCCTCTCTGTCTTCTTCTTGGTGGAACTTCTTGAGTGCCAGGGTGCTTCGACCACCAAAATGGCTGCCGTGTTAGGCGGATTTCTGGGAAAGAGAAGATGGCTTATATGAGGTGCAGGGGTGTTTGTTGAATGTTTGCAGCTGTATTTCAGTCTCTCAGATAAAGAGAGACTGATTTTTTTTTCTGCGTTTTTTTAACTAAAAATATCTTATTTTGCATCATCTCCTGAATCAAGTACACATCGCACAGAACACCCTTGAAAAAGGGCTGCTCATATACTATACCGAATCTAAAGTACAAAAAGCTCACCTTGTACTTTTCCGAGACAAAAAAAGCGATGATAGAAATTGTATGCTTATATAAAAATAAAAATACCGGCTCAACATCAAGACCTCAGCTTTTACTTTAACAGCATGAGTGATCTATAGACTTGATGATCTCATTCTGCTTTATGAAAAAGTGACCTCATACTCTTGGTAGATTTTAATTTTCATCCAAAAGCGATTATAGTAATGCCACTTAGGATTTAGGATATTTAACAAATGAATACAGTGGAATACATAAAAATAGGACCAGATTTACTTCGGAAAATGGAATTGGCATAAAATGATGAATTCGACTCTCTGAAGGAGAAGGCAAATACCTCTAAACCGCACCTTACATCAATAGGGCAAGCAGACCTATAAATAAAACACTCAATATATTCCCATGTCCAGGAACTGTGGAACAAAATGTGTTTATCCTGAATGAAATGTTTGAATAGTGGTCTTCCTCATTCCTTTAAAGCCCTCTTTTTTAATGCTTTAAGTGAAAATACTACAAACATTCTTAATTTATTAAAGATGTTTTGAGCCCCTTATATTTTGACGGACATGTCTATTTCTGAAACACAGATTAGGCACATTTTTCTCATGTTGAGCACAGTAACAGTTGCCATGGATGAATGTAATTTATTTTGATAGCGCAGGGGAGTCGATGAAGGCCTAAGCTCTGAGCAAGATCCAGAAATAACAAACAACTGACCAGCCACAGAGTCTTGAAAATTGTGCTTCTCTTTTCCTCAAGTGAACTTAAATCTGCCATTTGATACTGAGCCAATTCAAATAGTAATTCATTTGTATATTTATGTATCACATATATATAAAGATTGGCAGACTCAAAGGGAAGGAAAGTTATACATATAATATAGAGTTATATACAGGACTGTGATTTCTCTCATTTCTTTGATTATCTTTGGTGGTCTCCTCTTATGTTGAAGTCTAGGCTTCATGATTCCATGTATTCTGATACATGCCGCGAGTCATAGGGCTGAGATATACATTGTGGCTGCAAGTCTATTTTGTTGATTAAAGTAACATAGCCGAAGGCCAAATGTATGTGTGTGTGTGTGCATGCGTGTGTGCGTTGGGGGTGGGGGCTTGCTCAGGGGGTGGTTGTACACAACTTCCTTATACTCAAGTGCTATTCAATGGCTTCATCGATTACCACATGATTAAATGTCCAATGTCCCATGAAAAGGCCTAATATTTTTTGATCCATAGGTTTTAAAATGACCTTAGATTTGTCAAGAATCACGATTAATCGTGATTGACCTATTTGTATAATACTAATTTATAAAACTGGTAATATGTCACGTGGTCCGGGGATTATCAATAGAATGATGACATTTAAAGTCTTATCTGATCAATATAGCCTTTCTGCCAAGAACTTGCGTTCAATCACTGTATGTGAAGCCTTACATTTTTCAAAGGGTTCTAAACCGAAATGAAGCTTCACAGACTTATTGACAGAAATACTATGATAAATATTAGTATGGCCCTCCTTAATAAATATGGCCTTCCAAGACAGAAATAGAGGCTGCGCTCTGCCGCCCCCTACCGACGCTCTACCCCCCCCCCCCTCCCACCGACGCTCTACTTCCCCATACCGACGCTCTACCGCCCCCTACCGACGCTCTACTGCCCCCTACCGACGCTCTACCGCCCCCTACCGACGCTCTGCCGCCCCCTACCGACGGTATGCATTGGCTACATCCAAACCTGTACAACTTGAACACAATCACACCAAAGGAAATCGCAGAGAATCACATTGATCTACTAAAATGTGTTTAGTGTTATGAATAATGACCCGTGTTCGATCTGTAGCCCCTATCAATCAATTCAACATTAAACGCAGCACACACTAAAAGTAGTCACTTATTATTTAGGACAGAAATGTCGGCGCTGAGTGATGACGTCAGTCTCAAACATCAGCTATGGCAGCTCATGCGAGTGAGCTGGAGATTGCAAAGAAGAATCTAACTGATGCGATCGGCGATAACATCAAACAGTGAGTGTACCACTTGGATAGGTTGCGGAGTCATTGTCCCGCAATGAACAGGGTTATTTTGGTGTTTCTGATGATGGAGTTGATGTTGTGATGCTATGCTCAGTATCTCTCCTGCAGCAGCTCCTCCAGTCGCTGAAAGTAGATAACAATTGACAAGTAGCCGAAACAACTGTACGAAAATCCATCTGACTAACGTTATGTTAAATCCATTGTTTAACGGTTAGGTTTCTGCAGACTACTACAAAAAAAAAATTATCCAGCTGTTTAAATGCATTTGTTGGTGCTTTGAATAGACCTGCATCAATGTGGTCCGTAATGAAGTTCATCACCGTGGTTAATGGTTGTTATTGGTCGCAGCTACTGGGCCAACCTGAAGCTCTGGTTCAAACAGAAGATCAGCAAGGAGGAGTTTGACATCGAAGCACGTCGTCTTCTGTCCCAGGATAACGGTATCCTCCCTTTTCCTGTTGTCTCTTAAATTGTGTGACAACATGAAGTTGATGTAAGTTATAGATTTGAAAGAAAGACGGATGTTCATTTCCCTTCACCCATTTCTCCCTCGCTAGTTCACGTTCACAATGATTTCCTCCTGGCCATCCTCACACGGTGCCAGATCATCATCTCCACGCCGGGTGAGCAGTACATCTCTTTGTTTGGTTTGTTTCGTCTGGTTCCCCTTTCTCTAGCTGACAGTATTTGATTTTTCTCAGAGGGACCAGGGTCTTTACAGTGGCCTGGTGGCCCTGCGGCCAAGCCGTGCAAGCCCAAAGGGAAGAAGAAATTGTCTTCCAGACAAAAGTTTGATGTGAGTCTCGAACATCGGGTTGCGTCAGTGTTGATGGTCATTTTTTAAATAATGCAAAACATTACGTTATCATACCATTTATGATTGAAAATGGTGTGTGTGTGTGTGTGTGTGTGTGTGTGTGTGTGTGTGTGTGTGTGTGTGTGTGTGTGTGTGTGTGTGTGTGTGTGTGTGTGTGTGTGTGTGTGTGTGTGTGTGTGTGTGTGTGTGTGTGTGTCCCCTACAGCATCGCTTCCAGCCCCAGAACCCTCTGAGTGCCGCCCAGCCCTTCAGCCCCCGGGAGGCGGGCCCGGGCGGGGAGGAGGAGGAGCAGGTCCGGCTGAGTGCCCACACCCTGCTCCTCCCCACCCGGGGCCAGCTGGAGGCCAGGATGATGGTGACGGCCTTCGAGCTGGGTCTGGACAACGTCACAGAGGACTCGGTCAGCACCATGATCTACGCCGTCGAGGTGAGGTGGACTGCTCCTCCGGTTACTAGTCCAGCTCCTCCAGCACACAGCGGGGGTCTAGGAGGGCCCACCGTGATGTCGGGGGCTGTGTTCACTTGTTTAGAGTTCACCTAGACTTAGCCACCCCTCCTACCTATTGTGTGTTGTACGTCCTGGCACTTAAGGTACGCACCTACTGTATGTCTTACTTAGTTCTAGTACTTAGTTGTGTAGCCTCTTATCTTAGCTATCTTTGCTGTATACAGGGAATGGGTTAACCTAGAGATTGTTAGTGCTTGGCGTGCGTGCGCAATGGAATAACATTGAAGAACATTGAAGGACATTGGCTAAGCGTTGGTTATTTTTTTCTCCAGCACCATCTGAAAGACGTCCTGACTGCGGTGGTCACGCGGAGGAAGGCCTACCGCCTGCGTGACGGCCATTTCCCCTACGCGTTCGGCACTGAGGTCACGCCGCGGCCGTACCTCCAGAACAGCCTGGCGGCCTACCAGAGCGTCTCTGATTGGTGAGGGGGTGATGGGGTCGTCTGATGTGTTGTTTTGGCCGGCGTTTGATCATCCTGAGTGCCGTAGCCCAGTTGTTCTCAAATGGGGCTATGCATACCCCTTGGAAGTACTGAAAATGTCCTGAACATTTATAAAAACTGAAAAAAAATCAGTTTTTATAAATGTCTAAAACGTAAATCTTAAGACAAGGATAAAGGACAATCGGTGAAAAGAAAACAAATCCAGAAACAAGAAATATATTGTAATGGGATTCACCTCTACATGCTGTGACCCTCCCCTGGCTTCATTGCATAAAGCACAGGCTTATGTTTCTCACAAAATTAGTATTAAAAAAAGTATTAATGCAAAAAGAACGCACACGCCTTATTTATGTTAATTGCACATTTTTCTCCCAAAAGATTTGAAGACTTGCTATGTTAATTACATACATACCACAGCTGAAAAAATGTCTAAGCGGGGGTCCACTAGTAGAACAGTTTGAGAGCCATTGCTAGCCTATCATGGCGGCCTTCCTAGAGCAGGACGCCTCCTACTGCGATTCGTTTGTATGGTACACCGGTACGTCCGACCTGCTCTAGCAAGAACGTGACGTAATTTCCTGGCTTGCAGCTCTTATGGCGTTCCTGTTTGTCATTGGCTAGGCATTGTTGTTGTTAACTACATTAGCCTCTTTAGCAAACCAGCTCGAAAATAAACACAACTTCACATTGTATTGTAGGCAAAGCAAGACTGAATAAAGTAAGAGCATTTAAAATCAACATTAAAATGACCAACGTGGTATAAATACAAAGAAAACTAATCTCTTTACGGGCGCAGCCATTTACCGTACGACTCGACAACAAAAATGGCGGCGCCGACCAAAAGGTGGCGTCCTTCCGTGAAATGACGCAAGAAAGCTGGGAGATTTCTCCACTTGCAAATTGTAGGCCTGGTGTACGAGGCATCTAGATCAAAGCATAATCCCAGAGCTAGCTGCTCTGATGGCGATTTTCCAGTCTACTTTTGGCCTGGCTAGGCACGGTTTGGCGCGGCGTGGCAGCCAGGCACGGCTGGGATTTGCATTTCCATTACAACCAGGCTTCCTGCTTGAAAGGCTGTCTTTAACCGAATACATGCTTGTCTTGAGTCGATGACACAACGCGTTTAAAGGAGACATATTATACCACCAGGGGTGAGTGTGATTAGCCTTACAAGCCGTTTCGAAAATCTGACCCATATGACATCACTAGTGGGCGTGTCCACTTAGATCTGTGCTGGATAGATGAGCAACGTTCACTTCAGTCCACTGGGTAGGCTGGTAGACTGATCTATCCAGCACAGATCTAGGTGGACACGCCCACTACTGTCATATGGGGCAGATTTTCGAAACGGCTTGTAAGGCTAATCACACTCACACCTTTTGGTATAATATGTCTCCTTTAAGACACATTTAATGTGTTTGGGTTTTACAGAAGCACGGTGACACACAAAGTGAATCCATCATCGTGGATATCATTGCGATATCAATATTCCACCTTTTTTGTTTCCTAAACCATAGCACATTGAGATCCAATTGATTTTAGATTAGTCCTGTTTACATATTGGACAATGTTTCACACATATTTCCCAGAGTGCCAAACGATTTTCTTCGTCCATCTTGGGTGTGGTACAGCGCTTTTAAACTGGCAGTGAAAATGCAAATCAGTGCATGACGGCCAAAGTGCCAATAAAAAAGTCTGATTAATGACCTCTATCCGAATTAACTGTAACGTGCTTTATAAAATAACATCCGCGGACTGACTAATTAGTGAATGTTACTAAGATTACATTTTAAAAATAAGAAAGGTGTCTAATTTCACTTGCTCTGGCTACTTTCTCGTCTGCATGATCATTCTACAGTTCACAGATGACAAGTTCTCATCTTCTTGAATTCCGGCCAATAACTGCGCCCCCTCCACAGCCCTCCCCCAAGCGCCTCTCTACCAGCGGGGCCCCCACCCCAAGTGGCCCCTGACGAGGCAGAGCAGCAAGCTGTTCTCCTATTGGCCTGTTCCTCTGACACTGTCCCTGTGCCCCTCCCTCCAATCAGCATGTTTGATCTACTGGAGGCTTTACAGGTCAGGACCGTAGGACGCCTTTGAGAATATGGTGCTTTTAGATTTATGATTACCATAATAAGCTTCATGCTGTGCTTATGTTCTCTGATTTGTAAAGTATATTATTTAAACTTATGTCAACTGTACTTCTTACATACTTTTCATATTCCTTATTTTCAACATTGTTAAAAATACACTTGTATGAATAATAAACATAAGCTATATGGTGGCTCCAAAGCAATGACGCAACTTTTGTGTTTTTTACATCATTTTAATTATATCTACACCAATTATGAATCAGTGCATCAATTCAATCTAAAATCCTCGTCTCCCTCCACCCGTCTCTCTCCCTCTGTCTGTCTCCCCCCGTCTCTCTCCCTCTCTCTGTCTCCCCCCGTCTCTCTCCCTCCATCTGTCTCCCTCTGTCTCTCTCCCTCTGTCTGTCTCCCCCCGTCTCTCTCCCTCCATCTGTCTCCCTCTGTCTCTCTCCCTCTGTCTGTCTCCCCCCGTCTCTCTCCCTCCATCTGTCTCCCTCTGTCTCTCTCCCTCTGTCTGTCTCCCCCCGTCTCTCTCCCTCCATCTGTCTCCCCCCGTCTCTCTCCCTCTGTCTGTCTCCCCCGTCTCTCTCCCTCTGTCTGTCTCTCTTCCCCCGTCTCTCTCCCTCTGTCTGTCTCTCTTCCCCCGTCTCTCTCCCTCTGTCTGTCTCTCTTCCCCCGTCTCTCTCCCTCCCCTTCGTCTCTCTCCCTCCCCCCGTCTCTCTTCCTCCCCCTGTCTCTCTCCCTCCCCCTGTCTCTCTCCCTCCCCCTGTTTCTCTCCCTCCCCTTCGTCTCTCTTCCTCCCCCTGTCTCTCTCCCTCCCCCTGTCTCTCTCCCTCCCCCTGTTTCTCTCCCTCCCCTTCGTCTCTCTCCCTCCCCCCGTCTCTCTCCCTCTGTCTCTCTCCCTCCCCCCGTCTCTCTCCCTCTGTCTCTCTCTCTCCCTCTGTCTCCCTCCCTCCGTCTCTCTCCCTCTGTCTGTTACTCTCCATCTGTCTGTCTCCCCCCGTCTCTCTCCCTCTGTCTGTCTCTCTCCCTCCGTCTGTCTCTCTCCATCTGTCTGTCTCCCCCCGTCTCTCTCCCTCTGTCTGTCCCTCTCCCTCTGTCTGTCTCCCCCCCCGTCCCCCTCAGGTCCACCGTGGGGTGATGCCGTCCCACACTATGTACGCCCTCAACATGGAGCGTATCCTGGCCCGCCTGTGGCACCCCAGCATCGAGGAGCTGGAGCAGGACCACGTGCACCGCCAGCGCCTGGCCGGCAAGGAGGGCCTCCTGCTGGGCAGCTGAGCCGGCCTGAGACCCCCCCCCCCTCCAGGGACGTCAGCTGATGATACTAATGTTGTAAATAATGGGTGACCTGTAAGTGTTGGCACATGCCGTGTTATAGGAAAGACCCACTTGTGTACCTAATGAGCAGGTAAAGGTATCCTTCACCACACCTGGCAGGTGTAGTCGGGGTGTGTGTCTGTGTATATATATATATATGTGTAAGTGTGATTTCCATGACAGACAATAGATTTAGATTTACATGAGCTGCATTGATCAATTCGGGCATCACTTGAAACATGGTGATTATGGTGTCTACTTCTATATATATATACACCAGTCACTTCACTAGTTGTACGGGTGTGGTCTAAATGGGTGTAAATACATGTATGTTGTGTAAAGGCAAAATGCCCTTCCATTTAGTTGCCTACTAAAATCCAGTACAGCTAAGATTATTTTTTTGTAGACGTTTTGTATATATATCATTCATGATGCATCTTGTATCAGGAACATGTTTTTTTTATTTTCAGTACAATTACTTTGGAATAAAAGCTCTTCGACTTGGCCTATTGTTTGTTTTATTCTCCTTGCCAGGATCACGCAAGAGACCACGCCCACACACTTAGTGCGTACGCTGCGTGTCTCCAGGGCACCCTTGCCATATTTGGCATCCTTCCGACACATCGCTGTCCAATCGTCAACCGAGCAGACTCTCCAACCATAACACTGGGAGGGTGACTCCACGTCTGCCCGCCCTAAACTAGGACTCGTTTAATGATCATTTTCCAATAGAAAGATTTCATGTAATAATGCAATACGTATCCACAGGTCATATATGTGTCTAATGTTTATTACATCATATTTACAAATGCTGAAGTGCTCAAAATGACTGCATAAAAATAGTAAAAAGTAACAGTTTGGGTCTAATCGACGCTACGTCTATATTACAATTTGTATCGATGTAAAAGTTAAGAAAACAAGGCAAGTTGTCAGTAAACACCTCTAGTCGTTCTTCCCGTGTAAAAGGTAGGAAACGTTATCGTGCTCTGTACAAATGGTCGCTGGTGAGAGAAGAGAAGTGGTAGAAGAACCGAACGCATGGACAGTAAATAGAAACTGGAAGACAAGTGGGACCAGGCCTGTAATGCTGGGAGTTAACATGACTCCAAAAAAGTTTATTCTGTCTCCATTCTGTCAGGGTGCACGACACGCCACTCGGAGCTGCGTGTTGGTCCCCCAACACACGCTGAACTGTCTCGTTGTGAAGGGTTAGTGAAGTGCACACCCACCCCCCCCCCACGCCGGGTCCATGTCGCCCTGGCCCTCAGTACGTCCCGACCTGCTGGGTGAGGATCAGCTGGCAGCCGCTGTTCACGTGGTCCATCACCTTCTGCTTCAGCAAGGCCAGCTCGTCCCGGAGCACGTTTGCGGAGGACACCAACTCGGTGTGTTGGGTTTTAAGGTTTTTCACCCGGTCCTCCAGCCGAGAGATCCTCTCCAACTTCCTTTTCCGGCATTTGGACGCCGCGACTCTGTTCCTCATGCGCTTCCTCTCGGCTTTGATCCGCTCCTGGCTCACCATGTCGATGGGCGACAGCGGCGGGGAGTCGCCGGACATCTCGGGCACCGTCTGGGGCTCCTCTTTGAACGCCTGTAGCCGTGCGTGCTGCGCCGCCAGCTGGGCTTCGAGTCGACTCTGGGAGGACTGCGCGGTGGGATAGTTCGAAGAGGTGATCTGTCTTTCGCCAGTAGGTGCCGACGCAGAGCCACCAGCCCGACTGAAAGTGCCCAAGTTGGTATATTCCGGTGGGTGCTCGGGGCGCACCGTGCAGCTGTATTGTACGCCGCCCTCCTCGGACGCGCTCTGCGCCACGGCGCCCATGGCGCTTGGCACATTTGTCTGTGCGTCGGAGCTCATGTTGGGCATCTGTTGGTAGTGGAGCTCTGCCAGGGCGCGGACGAACCCGTCGGCGAAGCCCTCCTGCTCGTCCGTGATGTTTTTGGGACATATGAACTGGGTCGGGGTGGGAGTCGTCAGCCCGGTGCACGACTGGATGATTAGTCTCTCCAACTCAGGCGAGGCCAGTTTCAGCAATCCGACGTCGGGAGACGTCAGGATGTCGATGGCCTTGGAGCGGAGCCCGGGTTTGTAATTCTTTGGGTCGTTGAGGTTCAACGTCATGGTCTGTTTGAGGGTCTTCGGGTTGAATCCGTACCCTCCCGTCATCCCGTCGTGCTGAGAATTAGCGGCTTTTACAGACTCGTCGTAAAATGTTGCTTCCATCTTGGTAGGCATAAGGCATAGGCGTTGTTACACAGTTCTGTAGGCTAATATCTTCAGTTATTACCTCGACTGTTTCGAGCATCAAATGTCTACAAAAGTCGTCTGGACGGAGTCCGTCTACTTTCGGTGTCCTATAAAAAAAAAACTTTTAAAATAAGATGGTCATCACCGAAATAAGGTTCCCAGAAAGATAAACATCACTTGTTTTCAATTTGAAAATGCTCCGGCGATGCTATCTTTCCATATAGACATTAAAAGTGGGGATCGGTATAGTACTTTCTTTCACTTCCAACGTGGAGACGAACTTTATCCACCTCTAAGCTGCGGCTATACTGAAAATAACAATGATGTCATTTCTACGGCCTCCCATTGGCTGGAGATGATGTGCGGGCGGTGCTTGGTCCTAATGACATGCGAGTTTCTCTGACTACGGGCCATAGCCACGCCTACCGCGATGCTTTGTGGGATTAGGTAATGCAGTGGAGCAATGTACTCTGGGATGACGTAGTGTTATTGAATATTTAGTTACCCGCCGAATTATGCACCCATCCTCAACACGATGTTAAAACCGTTCTGAAGCATTACCTTCGTTAAAGAAACAATCAGAGATTTAATCAAACACTTCTCCTCTGGTTTGTCTCGGAAGAAAGTAGTGAGAATAAAGCGCACGTCACGTTTAATTACTGTGGGTTGTGAAAATAAACATACAATAATTTTTGTATTGACAATACAAAATAAAAGCACACAGTTTGCAAGCCAAACAATTCGTTCTGATATTTTAGAACATAAATGTTCAGCTTTGCTCAACGTGCTAGAACAAAATGTATAGGCCTCCATTCAGGGATTCAATTCTTATTAGGCAAGCTATATTGATGTTCCCAGACCGATAGGGAAGTAGATATTCCATATCAATGTAATTACTACGGTGCTGTATATGCCCAACCATTGTCCTCTAAAGAAGGAGTCCAGCTCTGTGGCCTCTTCCTTGTATTATTCAGCGGCTCTTCAGCCTCTACTATAAATAAATGAAGACCAGAGGTAGACCAGAGGGGAGGGCCGGCAGCTACAGGCCTATCCTCCTGAGAAGACATACCGAGGAGGCACACTGTGGTGTGTCGATGCTCCGACACCTCCAAGTGGAGATTCATGTTTGGGATGTTTTGGAAAGCTGGGAGTCGTCTGACTGTCTGTCGCTTGCCTGTCTGCCTGCCTGCCTCTTTTCTGTCTGCCTGTCTCCTGCTGCCTGTCTGTCACTTTGTCTGTTTCTTGTCCGTCTGTCTTTTTTACTGTCGGTTTCCCTGTCATCTGTCTCCTGTATATTCTCCTTATGTATAGATTTGTTTGGCAGAGTGGAATATTCTATTCAAAACAAGTTGTAGTAGATAATTATGTTAGGTGTATATGATTATAATTTAATGTAACCAGACACGTTTTGTGTTGAGTGTGTTGTATGTATAGAGATATTTGACATGTATGGATGTACCCAGTTTCACTTTGATTTGTCCCGTGTCGAGAGTCGTTAGTGGCCATGACGTGAATTTCAGGCATCCAAAACCGTGTAACAAATTGCAGATTGCAGTGTGAATAACATACCAATACAAGATCCAATAAGAGTTAATAATCAATACAGTAATAATACATATGTGTACTGTGATGCATGACCATATACATAACACATGAAATCACATGAAATCCTTTCCATCTTGAGTGTCTACATCTCTGCTACACCTGTGTTTACAACCTCCGAGCGATCAAAGTCGGGCTGTTCCACGGCCCCACTTCCTGCCGTCGTCCCCCTCCTCTATGGGCCTGTCACCTCTCGATAACCCCACCTTCCTCCCCTGCACGCCGGCCAGCTGTTTCCACTGAGTACAGTTTCTAATCAAGGCTCTGGTCCTGGCCGCCCCACAACAGGCCTGCCTTTGTTGTCGAGCGGCCAGGAGGGGGCGGGACCAGGGCCTTGTTGGGAAAACACACCCTTCATATGGGCGAGCGTTGCACACAGAGACGTACCATGACACATGAATGCATTGAGACATGAACGGGAACGCTCAGCCATACACACCCACACACACACACACACACACACACACACACACACACACACACACACACACACACACACACACACATACAGATATGTACGGGAACACTGACCCCTCCCCCACACACACACCCACACACACCCACACACACACACACACACCCACACACACACACACACACACACACACACAAAGACAGGAACACCAGCGCTCACACACACACTTGAACACTAGTGCTCACACACATAATCTTACACACACAAACACACACTGATATGTGCTGGAACACTCACCAACATACCCACACAAATGGACATGAGCACTTTCACCTTTCACAGACACACACATACACCCAGACTGAGCAAGCAGATAAAGAGAAAGATGATTCTGAATGTGTGGATCCATTAACGGGTCGGTAAATTTAGATAACAATTCAATCAGGGCCCCTGGAGAACGACCCCCCTCTGTCACAGCCAACCCTGTCCGGTGTTGAGGTGGGGGGCCTCTTTTCTTCCTGCCCCTGCTGTTTAGTTCAGTTCCTCTGCGGACTCCAACTCCTCCGTTGGTGACTCCAAGCCTCCACACATTCGTCAGATCATAGACAGAATCACGTCCGGACAGCTGTTTATCTGGACCCCCAATGGCAGAGACGGAGACTCCAAAAGGACTCTACTCTTCAACAGAGCCACATATGTTGGATTGTTTCTGTGGATTGGTTGGCTTGTGAGATTTTGTTAGTAGTTTGTAGCAGCCACTGGTTCCCATACAAGGGTCCGTGAAGCTCATGTAGGCCTATTGCACCCATTCGCTCCAAAATCGTATACACTACCACGCTTACAGTAACACAAAATATTACTTTAGGTTCTTTACTTACTAGGAAGGAAGGAAGGAAGGAAGGAAGGAAGGGAGAGAGGAGAGGGACATTAATTGTTACAAATACTTTAATGAGACGGATGATTATGCATGAAGGGCAAATGTATTATTGTAAGCACTTTGCGAAATTTTCAGCAGAATGACTTCATTATGACCGCATTGTTTTCTACGTTTGCGAATAAATGCTTTTTGGCCCAACTCGACTCCCGTCGTATATTCCGCTCGGTGCAGAGTGCGATGGAAAGGTCTTTAACCTGTTGGTTTTGAGGATCATTACATGGTATCTAGCTGCTATCATCTGGAACTGGCAAAGATAAACACTTATAAGGTTCACTTTATGGCCCCAGCTTGGTTTTTGTCTATGTGCTGATCAATAGAACAGCATATTCAAGTCGCGGTAATTCATGGTAAGTTAAAATAATAACATTTAATCACAGTCTCTTTTCTATAACAAGTATACCACAATCTGATATCATTTGATTGTATATTATCTAAAAAGTGTTATCCTATGTTATTAGTATAAGTAAGAGAATAAGGGAAATATAAAGCTGATGCAGAAAAAAGTAACAGCAGGAGAAATGGGATTAGCTATCAACGTTGTAACATCATTCATGTCCTTTCTGGTGTTTGACTGAAGGGCTGGTGTCTGACTGACGGGCTGGTGTTTGACTGAATGGCTGATGAATGACTGGCTGGTGTTTGACTGACATGCTGGTGTTTGACTGACTGGTGGGTGTTTGACCGACTGGTGTTTGACTGACTGGCCGGTGTTTGAATGACGGGTGTTTGACTGGCGGGTGTTTTACTGACTGGTGGGTGTTGGACTGCCTGGTGGGTGTTGGACTGACTTGCTTTGTTTGACTGGCGGGTGTTTGAACCAACACCTCACTGTCTGTGGTTAACCCCTGGGCTCTGGTTCCAGGTCGGGTCCCATGGACGGGGCAGCCCCAGATGAGGTGTACTTCGTGGGGGTGGACGTGGGCACCGCGGGGGTCCGGGCGGCCCTGGTGACCAGAGACGGCCGGCTGGAGAGCACATGCGAGGAGCCCATCAGCATCTGGGAGCCCCTGGTCGACCACTACGTCCAGTCCTCCGACGAGATATGGGAAAAGTGCTGTGAGCTTGTGAAGGTAAGGCGGACTTTGCATTAACTGCTTTATTATTGTTTTTATTAAACCATTTATAGACGTTTTTCAAATTTGGAGTTGGGTAAATTGGAATAAATGGGAACTAAAGCCCAGTACCCATAAGTGATTGGTTTGCATTAGATGACTGCCTCTCTAGCCTTATGCTATTGCTTGCATGCATGGACTCTTAGTTCTTACTGATATGGTTATCAGGTCACCTGCTGATTCAGCTGGGATGGGACTTCACCTTTAATATAGGATTACAAAAATCTGACCTTTAATTGTTTAGAAAAATCCCTTGCACATAAAACCATGTGTGTGAACGTGATGTGAGCGCACACAACAGTATCCACGAGCAACAGATCCTTGGGAGGGAGCATTACTGCTCCTCTGGCACAAATGCGGGATCGCAAGGCACCAGTCTATGCTTGCTGGTCACGTCGAAGTTGGAGAATTTGGAGGCATCGTGAATAGACGAAGGCTGATCTCTTCGATTGGTCACTTTCAATACTGACTGGTTATCTGCCTAGTTAAGTCACTGACACAGTCGTGATCATGCAGTTACCTAAGAAGAAGAATTCTCAAGTAAGTCTTACACTAGGTTAACCTCTTTTGGGGAAGCCATTTTAAAATATCTGAATGTATTGATTTTTTTTTTTACTGTATGCACTTTACTACTCTGTTATTGATTGTAGAAAAGCAAGCATCAACTTCCAAAAGTTTGCTACTAACAAAGTTTGACGTTTGCTAAAGATAGCTGGCCAACCCTTAACGTTTATTAAATCTTCAATGGGATCAATAAAGTCATCACTCATTTATTAAGACGTTTAGAATAAGATCTGCGTTACTGAATGTCCATGCCATAAACAGTCATTGACTTGTATAGTGCCAGGCGAAAATGCTCTTTAATGTTTAGTGTTAATCCATTGCCAATGTTAATGTATACAATATTTTGAGTTTTGCAAATCTTAAAAAACAACGTAATTCATTGCATTTTTTAACCAGTTCTCCAATTTCAATACTAGGCACATGAAAAAAAGGAAAGGGATATGTCCTTATATACATACACACGAGTGTCCAATACCCCCATACCAATCAGTGCGGTCCTACTATATGATTGTGATGCTTAATTTCTGATAGATATGGTTATGACTATGATAGATGCAAATATATTTGAAAATGCAGGGGCACCATTGTCAACAGTTATGTTGATTGCATATTATAGGGGAGACCATTCTTAGATGGTCTGCTATAAATCTCTTTTTCGCATCTTTTGTCGTGATGTTTCGGCTCTTTTTTGGTTACTGAGCCAGCTCAGGTGTGAAGGGGTTCAAGTGACACTGCATCAGCAAATGGACGCACAATTCCCCTTGATTCATATGAGCCGCTTGGAACGACCTGAAAGAACATGAGCCGTGTGACCCCCGAGCTCTCTGACCCTCTATTAACCATCAGAATGAGGGGTCAGAGACAGGCCGGAGACTCAGAGGAGAGGAGGCAGCAGCCACTGTGTGTTCCATCCCGGTGCCTCCAGAACCTCAACAGCAGAGCCAGCGTCTGAGAGCCGTGCGGCCTCCAACGGTCGGGCTCACCCCGTCAGCCCCGGGCTCCACGGCCTCTTTGGGTTCCCAGGAGCACAAATGCTCTCTTGCGACAACGCTTTTCCGCTCGTAGATACTTTCCTTTGCAAGCGCGAGCGCCTGGATTTCATGTGCACAGGTTTTGAGTCTAAACGCCATGCTAAAAGCTCAATGAACTAATATCAGTTCATGTACATTCACCTTATTGTCATGTTGTGTGGTCTCAACACAGTGTGTATCTCTTTTCAGAGGTTGACCCAGGGTGTCGACAAGAGCCAGGTACGGGGAATCGGGTTCGACGCCACCTGCTCTCTGGTCGTGTTGGACAGGGACTTCCAGCCTGTGCCTGTCAACAAGAACGGTAGATGGGCCTCCCATGGGGCCCTCCCATTGGGCCCCCCAGCACTGAGAACATGAAGGGGTCTGAGGAGGTGCTTCACATAAGGGTTCATTAAGACCCATGCGTTTACATGAGTTAATTCAGTAATAGGCATTGACCGTTCGCCAACTGTTAACTTATGATCTAGAAATTATTTACTAATGTTGGTCATGTTAATTACGGTATTCATTTATACTCGGGATAGGTTGGTTACTAAGAAAGCGATGATTTAAGGGCTCAAGATTGGGCTCAATTTATATCAGATTTATGAAACATCAACATTGAGGCAAACTCATGATTTTCCCCCAAATGAACCCATAACTGTCGACTAGGTCGGGAATATAGTGAACAAGTTGAAAAACGACACACCAGGCCAAGTTTACACCACAACACATTTCTTGAAGGATGCTTTTCATTTATGTGTAAAGACGATCTTAAGATATTAGTGACATTATGTACCCAATATCGATAACCCTAGGGCAGGAGTCACCAACCTTTTTGAACCTGAGAGCTACTTCATGGGTACTGGGTCATACGAAGGGCACCCGGTTTGATACCCTCTTCTTAAATAGCAAATTTGCTCAGTTATATATTATTATTAATGATTAATTTTACTCATCTATGTGAAGACACTGATCATGTTAATGATTTCTCACAATAATTATCAACAATGACTTAAAAAAGGTGGGAAAGGGTTGTTCGAGAATGAGTTGTGCTATTTTTAGGACAGGCCTGCGGGCGCCTCGTATGGTCCTAGCGGGCCCCCTGGAGCCCGTCCACCCAGACTCTAACCTGCACCTCGTCCCTCCCGGACCCCAGGGCAGCGGCAGCACAACGTGGTGATGTGGATGGACCATCGCGCCCAGCAGCAGGCCACCCGCATCACCAGCACCGGCCACCGGGCCCTGGGCCGCATGGGTGGGGTCATGTCCCCCGAGATGCAGGCCCCCAAGCTGCTGTGGCTCAAAGAGGTGAGGGCCCCCAGGCGGCCTGCTGCTGGGTTGGTTAAAGGAGAGCCCTTCGCTCAGTGACCAGTGTGTATATGTTGACACACTCGAAGGAACATCTTAAAGGAATATCCTACCTCCTATTAGATCTAGTCTTGTTCCCGGCCTCTATCAACGTATAAAAAGTGCCTTCTCACCCACCAGCTGCTGGTCATCTCGTTTGGCCATCAAAACTTTTGACATTACCTGGCAAAGGAAAAAATGGCCATTCACGGGAAACTCGGCGTGCATCTCACATATAGAGGTGTGTGTGTGTGTGTGTGTGTGTGTGTGTGTGTGTGTGTGTGTGTGTGTGTGTGTGTGTGTGTGTGTGTGTGTGTGTGTGTGTGTGTGTGTGTGTGTGTGCTCACCAGAACCTGAGGGAAAGCTGCTGGGCGGAGGCGGGTCATTTCCTGGACCTTCCTGACTTCCTGTCCTTTAAAGCCACCGGCTCCCTGACCAGGTGATGGTGATGAGATGGAGGATGATGCTAGGATTCTTTTAGTATGTTTTGTTATGTTTTACACGTGGACCAGAGTTACAACGATATGATTTAATTCCTTCTTTGGTCGATAGTGATTTTTTGAATAAAGGATAACCTTATGTGCATTGTTAATTAACTAATAGTTAATAATTTATTATTAGAGATTAATTTCTGTCATAGTGACTGACAATCTGGTGTTTGACTGACTGGTGTCCGTCTGCCTCTGGCTGGGCTCCAGGTCTCTGTGCACTCTGGTGTGTAAGTGGAGCTACTGTCCGTCCGGCGGATGGGACCGAAGCTTCTGGACAGACATCGGCCTGGAGGACCTCCTAGAAGATAACTACAGCAAGATAGGTAGGAGGGAGAAGACACCTTAAAGCCCTTCTGAAGCTGACCGGACCATGTTGTGGGTTGGGGTTCCATGACCAGCTGAAAAGTTTCTTGGTTCCATTCCCAATGTTGATAGCCTCAAACAACTTGCCCTGCACCCACCATTTCTTTGATGACAGGTCTTTAGTTTATTCAGGTGAACTGAAACATCTGATCTCATCTGGAATGGTTCTCATCTGAACTGAAGGTGTTCTGCTCTCTATTTCTTTGGTTAAGTTCTGTTCTATAGTTAGGTTCACTTGTGCGGTTAGACCTGTGTGTCTGTGTCTGTATGTGCGTGTGCGTGTTCGTGTGCGTGTGCCTGTGTCTAGGTAATCAAACCAGCAGGACTAAGTTCTCAGAGGCAGGCACACCCTTCTCATTAAGCTTACAGAAGTTCTGTAATCAACATGCTGGCCAGCTTTTATATTATTGGTATTTTAGCCTAACATTTTTCAAACAGGTTGTTACACAGTTGTTATTTTTAGAGTGTGTGTGTGTGTGTGTGTGTGTGTGTGTGTGTGTGTGTGTGTGTGTGTGTGTGTGTGTGTGTGTGTGTGTGTGTGTGTGTGTGTGTGTGTGTGTGTGTGTGGGGTCAGAACAGTCTCAATTAATAATTGCCTCCCTCGTTTTCAGCCAATCACATGACTGCAGCGACTGGGTTTTTAGATTGTCGGTGCCGTTAAAGTACCACAATCGTTTACTACTTTAAAGACACCGACAATCCCAAAACCCAGTCGAAACTAGATGGAAAAAGTGTGTAGTTCAAAACGTGATGCAGTGTTTACTTCTTCGCCACCTAGAGATTGTTATGTACGATCATTCAAAAACCCTATGTTATTTCACATAGACATAGAGTGGCGGAGTCGCGCCTCTTCCGGTAGAGCACATGGGACCTATGAGAGTGAAAAATATGAACGGGTTTCAATGGAGAGAAAGTAATTATCTTCTGGTCCCTGTCTTTATATGCCCCGGATTACACATATGTTGTTTGTGGATTTAAATGATAATTTTTCATGTCAAGAGTTTGACCGTTTATTATGCAATTGTTCAGTTAAAGACTGTAGAGAAAACACAATGAGAAAGACTACATGTCTCGTATGTGCTGTCACGCTCCCTGTGACTGGCGTGGACAAGATCGACAATATCCCCATCGGCATAACTGATTCTCCACATGCCCCAATTTATAATGGCTTTTGAAATTATCAAACTTCTTCACGAAAATGTTTAGTTTTCTTTGCATGAAAAATTATCATTTTAATCCACAAACAATATATGTGTAATATGGGGCATATAAAGACTGGGACTAGAAAATAATTACTTTCTCTCCATTGAAACCCATTCATATCTTTCGATCACATACTGTAGGTCCCATGGGCTCTACCGGAAGGGGCGTGACTGCAGTCATGTGATTGGCTGAAAACGAGGGAGGCATCTGATTGGCTTCAGAGAGTTCCTTGTTGAAAAAAATTCATTTGTGAATCCAGCCACGTCAGGAGTCTCAAAAATCCACATATAAATAAGACCAGTTCACATTCACAAATGAAAAGCGTCTTGTTAATTTAATTTCAACAGTTTGTATATATATGTAACAACATCCAAATACATTTTGGTGAAAATTGCAAATATCTTTTTAATCCATATATTTATGGATTTATATTACATTTATTTAAAACAAGACACATTTGTGTGTGGATCAGAAATGTGCTTGTGAAACTTATTTTTGTTTATGGATTTATTTTACATTTATACATAACGATATCCATTTGTGTTTGCATTGAAATGTATTTGTGAGAAGAAAGTAACTTGCATATAAATCACAAAATACATTTGTGAATCCTTCTCTGTGCATTCATTATTAATGAGCCTGTTCTGACCCCATAGTGTGTGTGTGTGTGTGTGTGTGTGTGTCCAGGTAACCAGACCAGCGCCCCCGGGCTCCCAGTCGGTGGGGGTCTCTCCCTGCAGGCCGCAGCTGATCTGGGCCTGAATCCCGGGACCGCCGTGGGCGCCTCCCTGATCGACGCCCACGCTGGAGGACTAGGTACCGCACACAACACTTCTGTTCTGGGTTCCAACCCCAAAGTTGGCGCTCTACCTCTGTCCATCCTTGAGTGTTGGCTGTAGGACTAACTCTGTTAGTTATCTGGTTGCACCAGCAAGTGACTAGTTATAACCCAAGTGTGGACTCAGTCAGGATTTACACCTTACTAAATCCTAATGGGTTGCACCACACATGCTAGTTCTTGTGTAGCACTAAGGAGTTACTAAGTACTTAACCATAAGCAGGATTAAACGGTGATAGTTAGGGTCAAGAAAGAATGAGCGATATAGAAGAGGGATCTAATTCTGGGGGAGGGGGGCTGAGACATCTCACTGCGACCTGCCTCTACAGCGCACTGTGCTTGTGTTTTATTTGACAACACAAAACGATTCTATACTCGTACTACATGAGTATACTGCATGAGTACAACAGCATTCAGTGAATTCATACTGTGCAAGAGCTTGTTGGTGATTAGTCATAACTGCTTAGATTCCGTGCATGCGTTACTACGGTGGAACTAGTTGGACATTCCTTGGGTCTTTATGACGGTTCAACAAAATGTAGTAATCTCCTAGTTTGATACTAGCCAGTGGTTACAAATCCATTAGTAAGGACTTTACTCACACTTAGTAATGCACACTAGTCATTCACACTTAGGACTCTGCCCCGCAGAGTCACTCACCAGCTTCCACAAAAGACTCAAAACTCACTTGTTCAGATTTCCCACGAACGCACGAACGCGAACGCACTTATTGTATTCCTTACTTAGCTATAGTACTTAGTTGTGTAGCATCTCGTTTGTATACAGGGAATGGGTTAACGCCAAATTCATGATTGTTGTGAAAATGTCTCCCCTGTTTCAAGTAAGAGCCCGTCTGCTGAGCTAATGTGTAAAATTGTTCACATTACAATGAAATCTTTACATTATTATGCTCTGAAGCAGTATTTAAGATTCAGTGAACTTTGGAAGCACTGTGTCTAATCCTAATGCTTCGGCGGTCCACAAAATGTGCTCAAGCCATCTGGTTTGGTTTCGAGGAGGGGGGGGGGGGGGGGGGGGGTTGAAACTGTTCATGAACTCTGGCTTTTGCCCTCCCAAGCTGGCTGTGACCTCTGTCCATCACACATTGTTGTATGAGGCAAAGGTTAGGAGACAGCGCTTTTTAGTTGTTCTTACTGCCATGGAGAAACACACGCACACACACATACACGCTTTTACACACACACACACACACACACACACACACACACACACACACACACACACACACACACACACACACACACACACACACACACACACACACACACACACACACACAACTCAAACCAGCTAGGCAAACATTATTTTCGAAGGAAGTTGGGCAAATTCAATAAATGATTAAAGTGATTAATTAAACAACAATACACTTTAAGAGTGATTAATAGATACATTTTCTGTGATGATCTCTGTGGTTGACAGGAGTGATCGGTGCCGATGTGAAGGGCCTTGACCTGCCGTGTGAAGACCGGCCCCTCACCACACGGATGGCCCTGATCTGTGGAACGTCCTCCTGTCACATGGCGGTAGTTGTGATCCTGCTTATAGAATACAGTGTTACACAGGGAGAGAAACAGGCAGCGTTATATTATAGGTATGATACACCGTGCTAAAAGATATACATTATGTTCCCCTATGTGATGACGCTAGACTAAATGTAATGTGGAATTTAATCATTGTGACTAAAAATAACTCCTTATGACTCCATTTGGGACACGATGTTCTCATGTTGTTGACACTTTGGATGAACTGAATCACCAAATGGCATATATCGTACTATATACTAATGATATGGGTGTCCTTAACGTGTTAAAGATTGTTATTCTATTATTGATATTGGCTTTCACTGAAAGCTTTCAGAATTCCCAATCAAACATCGTTATCATTGTCTTTAAAATAACCCTCGTTCAATCCAAACCCGCAAAACCCGTCCTCCTCCATTGAGTTTGTTAGATGTCGCAATCCATCAGCAGTTGGACATTGTGGACAAACACTGACACCATCTCTTACAAATATGTCCCATGGTCTTTCAAACGTACGTCACCGTAGACAACAAACATCTGCTTCTCTTTGGTTGGGAGTTTTCAGCGGTCGTGTTGGAGCAGGTCTCTCTCCAAGAGATGAGTCAGCCACGCCTGCAGATTGACTTGTGGTTCAAATCTGGGCGATGTATGTTATGTGATGGGTTGTTTTGGCACTTTTAGAGGCCACAGTTGTCCTAGTATTTTCCTCTGTATCAGTCAAGTTCTTTTTTTTGGCCAAAACCTACATCTTTGTAATACTTAGTCTTGTTTTTCACTGTGTTTGTAGATCAGCGCGGGGCCCTTGTTTGTTCCTGGTGTGTGGGGCCCCTACCTGTCAGCCATGGTGCCCGACCTTTGGCTCAACGAGGGGGGGCAGAGTGCCACCGGACGCTTGGTCAGTGGACCTGCCTCTGATGAGCGTTGAACACGGGCTCCATGGATGTCCCAACGGCTCGGTGTTAGAAAGAGATATCAGTTGTTTTATATCTTCATTTAATTCATTGTTTTTTTTACCATTGAAGTTAATCACTTTTGACAGTTATGACACCTGTATGGTTTAGGCATCACCCAAATCCTTTTAAGTTGAACGTCAAAAGCAATGACTAGGGGACATTCCCTCTTACGGGTCCTTCTGTTCAACTCTCCCTCCCTCCTGGTGGGTTCTGCTCCAGATGGACCACATGGTGAAGGGTCACGCAGCCTTCGCCCAGCTCCAGGAACTCTCACACCAGAGGTCAGGACCCCTACTACCACTGCCGTGCTATCTCCTATAGTAGAAATTGGATTATTCCTTCAGCAGATGCTTTTATCCAACACATCTTCCATTGATCTCAGATAAACGTCATGAAGCACCAGGTAGGGCTAAGGCTTCCTACTCCTCGATGCCGACAGGTGGGCGTTGGGGTTCAAACCTAGATCAATGCTGCTGTGGTCACCTCTAGCTAGGGGCCTTCTGAAGCTTCATTTATACTGCCGAGTCAAGTCACCGCCATAGCCCAAAGAGTCGGCTTCTGTAGGTTAGTGCCCCTCTCCATGAGATGAAGCCAACTTCATCTCCAACACCCACGTGGGCCTGACGACGCAGACGTACAACACAACTGTGACTGTCGCTGTCTTTCAAGTCTTCTTGAAAGACAGCAGGAACGACCAGAAAACATGTGAACATGTGGTCCGTTGACGATTGCTTGTTCGGTCGATGCTTTGCTCCAGATTCCCCCACACTGGTGAACACGTGTACTCCTACCTGAACGCCCACCTGGGCTCCATGACCGAGGCCCGCGCCTCCCCTGTCGACCTGCTGGGCTCCTCTCTCCATGTGTGGCCGGACTTCCACGGGAACAGGTCACCACTGGCGGACCCCAATTTGCGGGGAATGGTAAGGTGTGGAGGGGATGCCATCTGTTACTCAGAACATTTTAATTAAAGCTATCCAGTTTGAAATTGCAGTTTCACTACAGCTATGACCATCAAGGTTTTTATATTTGCGTCGCTCTTTTCTTTTTGTGTTTCTTTTTGTTTTTATAGCTCTTCCTATCTTCCTTCTTTTCATTGTTGTTTTATTGATTTCTTCCTCCTCCTCATCTTCCTCGTCCTCTTCCTCTTCGTCATGCTGTAGTAAATCAGGAAACTGAAAGAAGGAAGTAATCCTGTTGGTCTCCCTGGTGTTTCCTAGGTGATCGGCCTGTCACTCTCCCAGACCGTGGATGACCTGGCTCTGCTGTATCTGGCCACTCTACAAGCTCTTGCTGTGAGTATAAAGATATTTTATGTATGTCCATCTTTTATCCCAGTTATACACATTCTAAGGCTTATTATGTTGCCAATGTCCCTGACCTAAAGGCTTAGCGATGACCCTAATGAGTTACTGTGTACTATTTGGTCCAGTATTTCGACCTAACCCAGTATTTTCCTCCTGGGTTCAGCTCGGCACGCGGCACATCCTGGAGACAATGACCAAGGCAGGACATGACATCACAACCCTCTTCCTGTGCGGGGGGTTGAGCAAAAATCCTCTTTTTGTGCAGATTCATGCCAACACCACGGGTATGTTGTGGAAAACCAGGAATGTCGTCTCTTTCCGTCTCTTATTCTAGTCTCGGCTACGGCCACAGAACAGTGACCTCCACTCCCATGTTGATTAGAAGTGTAAGCCTTTTTTTTATGCATTTCCAGGACTTCCTCTGGTTCTTCCCCATCAGACAGAGGCTGTCTTGGTTGGAGCTGCAATCCTCGGTGCACGTGCATCGCAAGAGTACACAACTATACAGGTGCAGTGTGAGCCACAAACCACACTATATGTATACAGACTCTGCTGCCACCTTTTGGAGAGGAAGATAGTGCATTCTGTGTGTGTGTGTGTGTGTGTGTGTGTGTGTGTGTGTGTGTGTGTGTGTGTGTGTGTGTGTGTGTGTGTGTGTGTGTGTGTGTGTGTGTGTGTGTGTGTGTGTGTGTGTGTGTGTGTGTGTGTGTGTGGAACCATGGAAACATGTCTTTAGAGTAGACTACGGTAATAAATAAAACATCACTTGACTCTTCCTCAAGATACTTTCAATTCAAATTAATTCATGGCTTTTTGCAACCACAAATATTTTTTAACGTTTGGGGTCTTGAGCCGTCTGACCTTTGTAGGATTTGCGAACAGTGAATCATCACCTCATCTCTTCTGGTACTGTCCCACAGTGGAACGTTTCTGGATACAACTCCAGCAACTGTATTCTAACAACAATAAAACTGGATTTAATGAATGTACTATTCGGAGATCTTGAGGAAGAAAATACATTCATAAATAATCTAACAATTTTGTTTGGGTAAAATATTTATATTTATCAGCTGAATTTTTACATATAAATAGATTTAAGCAATTTCTCAAACATAATCTTTTAATAGAATCACACGTTGCAGATATGAATGAAAAAAAATAGCAACTTTTGCCTCGGTAGGCTGCAGTCAGTCGGCAAGAAGTTCTTGACATGCTAACATAATCTGTTGGTTGTAATTAAGTATGCCTCAAATATGTACATCAACAACAACCCCTGATGCTGCAGACATTTATATTTTAATCAAGTAGACTGGCTTTGTTTTGTTTTTGTTTGTTTGTAGGTTTTAGGTGACTCTGTATGAGAGCTCTATGTTTGGTTCTGTTGTTTAATCCTTGAAAACATATTGATGCATTAAATTACAACAATAAAAAAAAAATAGCATAGTCCCCCAAGGTGGATGGCGGGTAAAATAAATAAATAAAATAAGTGTGTGTTGGATCCTAAATCAGCTCTAATTCACTTTTGCTGAGAATGAACCATCATTGTTTTGGTTTGTGAGACACCTGTCCATCCGTTTTGGGTGATTAGCACTGAGGCGTTTGCTTTTATATCTGGTCATATTAAACTGCCCTGCATTGTTGTTCCTTATTTTAACCAGACTATCGTAACCACCATTACACAGTCTAGCAGAGTCAAGAGTTGTATTTATTTTATTTATTTATCATGGCAGAGTAAATAACATGGCATGTCTTCGCAATTCAATGCTTAAGACAAGGCACCTAAGCAAGTATAGAGTTAAACATGGAAATTCTTACATTGATAAGCGGGCTGTTGGTTTAGGAGGTCTTATGGTAGCCCTATTACCTATTACCTAACGTCTCTTTCTGCAGGACGCGATGAAGATCATGGCCAAAGTTGGAGAAGTCGTTTGGCCTAAGCAGGAGCTAAGGAGGTTAGCTTCAGCGTTGTCTTTTCATGTAATATTGGGATGAATTACATCATCCATTAGTTAAAGTTTTCCCAGTACCTGCTTCAGAACATGAAGCTGATTATTAATGAAAACTTGGACTGTGTTTTTGTGTTTTCTTTTCAAGTTTCTATGAGAGAAAGTACCGGGTGTTCTTAAGCCTCGTCGACCACCAGAGGGAGTATAAGGCTATCATGGAGAGCTGAAGCAAATAACACTCTTCATTTAGAATTACCCCCAGACTTTAATACTTTGTGAATATCACAGCTTTACAATTGTGAGTATTGCACAGGTTGAATATGCCCTGTATCAACAAAAGAGGATTCTGGAAGCACAAGAAGAAACCAATGAAAGAACAAGAAGATGTCTTGAAGGGACAATCGGTGTTAATTTGCCCATTTGGCAAATCGTATCATAGCAAAGGGCCAAATGTGAAGCTTGTTTTCACAGTTAATAATAAAGCCTGTTCAACATATTGTTATTTCACAGTTGATTGAATGATTCCTCCTAAAGTTGAGAGGGTAGCAAACGTTTTCCTGGGTAAAGTAGGAAAGGATACAATGGAGCCTGACAACAGCCAACGACAAATTACAAATTACATCGAACAAGATAACAGAAAAATAAACCCTGGAATTGAATAGCGGATCAATGTTAGACATTTTATAGAAATGACAAAGTGTTTTAACCTTCATTATTCCTTAATCACCTTACCTCCTCACCTTAACTCCCCTGGTGTACTCAAACATGGGTGGAAAAAGAACATTTAAATGCATCCACATTCCTCAAAGGTAGAACTAGTTTGGTCTTCTGTGCTGGTCATAACCCATGAATGAGATGCGTCCTTAATGATTAGGATGGTAGGCCTATGAACTACCAGCTATAGTGCAATAAATGGTGTATTCCAATAAACCCATGCAGGGCCTCCTTCATATGAAGTAGGAATTTGGTATCTCTTGGTAATGGACTGACACAGGTTTCAATCAACTCACCGGGGCATGGGTAGTAGACTAAAGTAGTAAGGTAACGTCCCCTACCCCGTGCCCTGGTAGGAACAGACCCATAATTAGTGTTATGAACTACAAAAGGTCCCCTACTCAGAGTGGATTCTGCCGATGTAAAGCACTCTGATTGTCCTTTTGTTTTGAAGGGTGCTCTCCATTGCACTTAAATCCCAAAATGACTCTTCTACATTATTCAGGGTTGATGGGTTGGTTGGAAGGCCCCGGTTTTGGTGCTGGTGTCCAGGGCCTCCTGCTGGGTGTAGGGGGGCTGGGGGTCCTCCTCCTCCTGGGTGTAGGGGGGCTGGGGGTCCTCAGGGCTGGGGGGTGTAGCGGAGGTACTTCCTCTTGGAGGGCACCTCCTTGGTGAACACCCCGGCGGGGAACAGAACACTGGCCTCGGCCTCCGACATGCTTGGAGGGACCATCACACTGTCCCCCGGCTGGTACACGGACACACACACAAAACACCATGACATTGTATTGCACCATGTATGTATATTGTATGTGTATTTATTATAGTGAACATTATAGTGTCATGCATGATTATACATAAACACATAAACAATATCAACATCAGTTAGTTACCTAACTGGATATATATATTTTTTTTAAGTAATTGTCATGTGTTGGCATTTATCACAGTATAAATAGTAGGGATGCAATATTGAGTTATTGATGGCTGGGTCTGTAAGGATGATTAACATCATTCCATGCAACTGTGTTCGCCATACGGTTGCCCATACCTGTGACAAAGGTCTATTGTTTCAAAAAGATCTCCAACCTCAACGAATATATGGGTTGTTTGTATAGGTCGTCCAAAACGACCCTTACGAACGTTTTGGCCCTACCGCCTGTTAGTAGCTAACGGCTACTAACAGTAGCCGTTAGCTACTTCACTCAGTGAATCTATAAGATGTTTAGCGTGTGCATGTATGCAACGTTTTCTATCGTTGTCATGGTGATTCATTTCATATACACGCTGCTATCCCTGAAACCACGCAGCTAGCATGTCTTTGAATCCTTGTCTTTGCGTTGTCGTGTACGTCATCTGAGCTGTCGGTTATGCAACTGATGTTCTTTCTATTAAGATTTAGATTTTCGACTCAGGGATGAGCCAGTTTATGTTTGCTTTGCTCCCGCTGAATAATCCATTCCAAAGGTTAATTTTCTAAAACATTTGTTTAACAGGATAAACAGGATATTAATACTGCTGTTAGATTTCTTTCTTCCCCCCCCCCCTTCTTTCAATAAAAACGTAGATGGGAAAAAAAACAACGTACATTTAGTTGTATAAGATAATCATGTGTTCTGGACATGCTTTACCCAGGATGCATCACTCACTCTAGCTCCCTCCCAAATGTCCTTGACCCCTAGGTCGACTACGTATTGCATCCCTTCCTATAGGGCTAGATTTATAGTATATTATCTACTAATTTTAGTAAACCTCAATGCCCTGATTCATATAAGAGACCAGACATCTCTATCGCACTCCCAAGTCCTTCTGTACCCCCACAAACAATAAGTGTTTACGTCACAGAACCTTGACATACGTGACGTATTGCTGATTCTTTAACAGGCGATTAAACGTTCATAAGGGTTTTGGACGACCTATACCAACGACCTAGTTGAGGTTGGAGGACAGGCTGATTATTTGGTAGTAAATGAAAGCCTGAGCCTCCTGGTTTCAGATGCAGTCAGTACAGTGTGTGTGTGTGTGTGTGTGTGTGTGTGTGTGTGTGTGTGTGTGTGTGTGTGTGTGTGTGTGTGTGTGTGTGTGTGTGTGTGTGTGTTCTACCTGCCAGTCTGCGGGCGTGGCCACCCGTTTGGTGGCGGTGAGCTGGAGGGAGTCCACGACCCGCAGGATCTCGTCGAAGTTGCGTCCGGTGGAGGCGGGGTAGAGCAGGGACAGCTTCAGCCTCTTGTCAGGACCGATGATGAACACCTACAGGCAGGAAGCGCTCACAGAGTCAGTACGGACCCATTCAGCAAACCTGTTGTCAGGTCACATCAGACCAAGGCTTCCAGCTCAGGAACCACTACAGCTGTTTGTTGTGCATCGGTCACACCGGTAAAATAATGCAAACTGTACGAAACTGCAGAGGGAAGTTGAGAACAGGGCTGGAGAGTAACAGGATACAGCCCAGAGGTCCTCACACAGCGTGCGGTGAGAGGCAGGCCGTCCTTGTCCTTCTCGTCGGGGTCCATCATGCCCAGGGCCAGGGCCAGCTCTCTCTTCTGGTCGGCGATGACGGGGTAGGGCAGCGAGGACCTCTCTGACTCCATGCTGCAGTACGCTAGGATGTCCTGGTGACACAGATACAGACAGCCACAGTCAAAGACTAACACGTGTTTATTCATGATTCAAACGGTAAGTAAGTCTGCGCAGGAGAACTTCCGCTTATGAGTTAAAACAGTGGGGAGAGCAATGGTGACAGGTCATAAATGTTTTAGAAAAACAAATGTATTCAAGTGTCGAAGCGATTTCCAAACCCACATCATACTTGTCCAAGATAGGGTGGGAGCCAATATATATCCACATCTCTGGTAAAACATTTTAGCTGGGAGTAGCAAACTTCTTATACTTTACAACGATGTGTTCTCCGTCTAACGATAAATCTTCACTTTTTGAGACCCAAACGGAAACTTTTTAGCCAAAAAAATGTATTTAGTTTTTACGCCATGAATTCAGCGCCATGTTTCAACAGTAGCCAAGAACGGACCAACGGCTGTAGAGAGAATGCATTTAAATAAGAAGAAGTTCTCATTTTCTTATCTACGCTGTTTTTAATGAGTCATTGGTATTTAGATCGTAATCACATCAACAACAGTGTGTGTGTGCGGATGTGTGTGCCCGAAGAAATAATAAAAAAAAAGAATGTAGGATGTTACAGATGTCGGTTAAGTGAGATGTGGTTAAAGAGGTCACTGAGGCTGTGAGGTCAAACTGAAACATGCACTGGGGAGATTGGAGTCACAAATGTATCGGTATATGTATGCATGTGTAATTAATATTTGAGTACGGGGGTTACATAGAATGTGAATAGAAGCATGAGATGCACACACACACTATGCACACACACACACTCTCAAACAGAGTTCCTTACTCTTTCATTTCGAGACACACACACACACACACACACACACACACACACACACACACACACACACACACACACACACACACACACACACACACACACACACATTAAAACTCTATCTCCCTCTCGCTCTCTGACACACACATATACACACACGCAAAGTCACACACACACACACACACACACACACACACACACACACACACACACACACACACACACATTAAAACTCTATCTCTCTCTCGCTCTCTGACACACACATATACACACACGCAAAGTCACACACACACACACACACACACACACACACACACACACACACACACACACACACACACACATTAAAACTCTATCTCTCTCTCGCTCTCTGACACACACATATACACACACGCAAAGTCACACACACACACACACACACACACACACACACACACACACACACACACACACACACACACACACACACACACACACACACATACACACAACACACCGTCTCCAGAAAACACCTATGTGCGCACATACATACACACACTAACACACACCCAAGCACATACACGCACAGACACACACACATACTGAAACACACACACACATGCGGACACACACAAGCAGCCACGTGTGCGGGCCCACCTTGGACCAGTCGTGGTGGTCCTCCAGGCTGTCCACGGACAGGGCCACCATCTTGACGCCGCGCTTGGTGAACTCGGCGCAGAGGCGTGCAGCGCGGCCCAGCTCGGTGGTGCACACGGGGGTGAAGTCCCCCGGGTGGGAGAACAGGACACACCAACTGGGGGGGGGGGGGGGGAGGGGAGAGGGGAGAGAGGGGGGAGAGGGAGGGGAGAGATAGAGGGGAGGGAGGGGAGAGAGAGGGGAGAGAGGGAGGGGAGAGAGGGAGGGGAGAGAGAGGGGAGAGAGAGGAGGGAGGGAGGGGAGAGGGAGGGGAGAGAGAGAGAGGGGAGAGAGGGAGGGGAGAGAGAGAGGGGAGAGTGAGGGGAGAGAGGGAGGGGAGAGAGAGAGGGGAGAGAGGGAGGGGAGAGAGAGAGGGGATAGGGAGGGGAGAGGGAGGGGAGAGAGAGGGGAGAGAGGGAGGGGAGAGAGGGAGGGGAGAGAGGGAGGGGAGAGGGAGGGGAGAGAGGGAGGGGAGAGAGGGAGGGGAGAGGGAGGGGAGAGAGGGAGGGGAGAGGGAGGGGAGAGAGGCAGGGGAGAGGGAGGGGAGAGAGGGAGGGGAGAGAGGGAGGGGAGAGGGAGGGGAGAGAGGGAGGGGAGAGGGAGGGGAGGGAGGGAGGGAAGGGAGAGGGAGGGGAGAGAGAGAGAGGGAGGCGAGAGATAGAGGGAGGGGAGAGATAGAGGGAGGGAGAGAGAGAGGGAGGGGAGAGAGAGAGGGAGGCGAGAGATAGAGGGAGGGGAGTGAGAGGCCAAGAGAGCGAGGGGAGGAAGAGGGAGGGGAGAGAGGGGGAGGGGAGAGAGGGAGAGAGGGAGGGCAGAGAGAGAGGGAGGGCAGAGAGAGAGGGAGGGCAGAGAGAGGGAGGGAAGAGGGAGATAGACCGGGCGGAATAAATAGAGGAGGAAAGAGAGGGAGACAGTAAAGAGTAAACGGGACAGGTACAGTGGGAAAGAGCAAGGGAATGACTTAAAGTGAGTGAGAGAGTGAGAGACAGAGAGAGAGAGAGAGAGGAAAGGGAGGGTGAGAGGGAGGAAGGAAATAGTTTGCTAGTTGAACTGTGGCTCAATGTAAATCTATAGCAGTGCAATACAAACACTTTATAAAGAGTGTATCCTATTATTCTAGCCTATTTTGTCTTGTCTGTCAACTCTTATACAATGTAGTCCTGAAAAGTTTGAGTTAAACTTAGTGACATAGATTATGGTCAAAGAGCCTTTTGTTTTTTATTAAATAGGAACTTAAAAGGATCTGGAAAAAGCAGAAGCAACCCACCACAATAGGAAATGAGCATAACAGCCACACACAACTGCTGCAAAACGCCATCAGAAAATCTATATGACATTTGAAATATAAAAAACTAGACTTACGAATCACCCAAGAAGTCATGGAATTGAATGGAGCCATCAGTGGTTTCTGCGTGGAAGTTGGGGAAGACATCTCCGAGCAGCAACCCCGGCATCTTCTTCACAGCAGGCGATCAGCGCGCAGGCGCAGTAACAGGGGTGATGACAGGCTGCGTTTGAAGGGGAACAGCGGGTGGGCGGTTCCCTCTGTTTGACCACTGTGCTGTGCACCACATGGAACTATATTCGTTTGTCGATTTCCAGTGAGGAAACCATAACTTGTTATTTCATAAACACAAGGGGCACTGGGTCATCATGATTTTTGTTGGATTGCAGTTTTTGTTCCATGCTTAACTTTTAGTGCACGCTATCGGGAATAACAATAACACTATAACAACCAACAGAAACCCACAGTGTGGAAACGTTTAGAGATGTCCTCTTGGTAGGCTACTGTAATAGGGTTTATTTCCGTCCTGTCATTGTATAGTGCGTCTCCTCGGTGTCCCACGTGACCAGACCGGCCCAGGGCAGAATTAATCAGAATTTAATTTTATTTCTCCGGACCATGTCGCCTCTCTCTGGACGCCAACGTTTTACGCGCAACAGACTGAACAAGTGATACAATTCAATTTCGAGCGACTTTTGGTGAAAGTTTGTGAGGAACAAACATGTTAAACACTAGGAGGAACAGTTGTCGTGGAAGTATTTCTGGAAACAGTGGCCCAGCGACTCACTGTAGATATGAGGTTTCGACCTCTGCGCGCCGCCGGTCTCTGTCCGAGGGCCCTGCGCGCCGCAGGGGCTCCAGCTGCGCCTACTCTGTCTTTGGACCACCGAGCGACGATTACGCGTCAAGTCTGAAACAGACGATATTCACCATCACGATCCGGTTCATGTTGGCAGTGGATTTGTGGATCTCAAAGAAACTGGGCGTGTGTGCCTGCGAGGGGTCTTCTTGGGGGGGGATTCGGCCCCTGGTGAGACTCGTGGAAATCTCTGGACACGGGATCCCCTGGTTTATTGGCACACTGTACAGTCTCCTGCGTGGGGAGACCATCGCGGAGAAGGAGATCATGTTGAATCTCGCTTTCGGTGAGTCTGGCTTGTGTGACTTTGGCTGTGCGTTTAAGTATGCATTATTATTGTTCTATAAATTGAGTTGCATTTTTTAACTCTTAGGTAACAGTGAGTGCATTAACTTATTTTACTTGCTTAGGCCTATTTATTCATTCACTATGATTATATATATGTTAATTTTTTTAGCAATGTTTGTATTCTTTTTAGCAACTCCAATAGAGTGGTGGTTTTTTTTATACCAACGATACCCCCAAATTGCTGTAACTATCAATAATCATGCATAATATCAATGTCACCGATCTCCCAATTATTAGAACTAAGTGGTTATGGCAACACCAACGGGCAAAGGTGAGAAAACAATTCATCGTCGGCAGCCGCTACAGAGGAGGAGAGCAGAGAGGAGGGGAGAGGAGAGGAGGGAGGAGCAGATAGGAGAGGGGAGAGAAGAGAAGAGAGGATAGGATAGGATAGGATAGGATGGGATAGGATAGGATAGGATAGGATAGGATAGGATAGGATAGGATAGGAGGGAGGTGAGGAGGGGAGAGAGGAGAGGAGAGGAGGGGAGAGGAGAGGTGAGGTGAGGAGAGGAGGGGAGGGGAGGGGAGAGGGGAGAGGGGAGAGGAGAGGAGAGGAGAGGAGAGGGGAGAGGAGAGGAGAGGAGAGGAGAGGAGAGGAGAGGAGAGGAGAGGAGAGGAGAGGAGAGGAGAGGAGAGGAGGGGAGAGGAGAGGAGAGGAGAGAGGAGGGGAGAGGAGAGAGGAGGGGAGGGGAGAGGAGGATAGGATAGGAGAGAGGAGAGGAGAGAAGAGGAGAGGAGAGGAGAGGAGAGGAGAGGAGAGGGGAGAGGAGAGGAGAGGAGAGGAGAGGAGAGGAGAGGAGAGGAGAGGAGAGGAGAGGAGAGAAGAGAGGAGCGGAGGAGAAGAGGAGGATAGGAGAGAGGAGAGGAGAGGAGGGGAGGTATGTGAAAGTGGAAAGTCTTTGTTTTCAGTCTTGTGCTTGTGTTGTCCCTGGTGTGTTTAATCCATGTGGGCCCACGGCCAAATTAGGCCTACTTTTATGTTTGTTAGGAGGACATTTTTATGCTTGTTAAAAATATAAATAAATTTGACGTCTCAAACCTGCATTTTACGTTTCAACTGCTTCTTTATTAAACATTGAATTGATTTCGGAGACATTCTGAAGGCATTTGACAAACAGCAAACACACTGACTGTTGTCAAGTTTAATATCATTCTGCCAAAACAATAACATAGAAAGCATTTAACGTTTTTTACAACCTTGGAGTTGCCATGTGTCAGATATTATGAGTTATTATCAATTGAAATTAGTAACATCAAAAGTAATATCAAATGTTTCCGAGAAGTTATTTGGCCAAAAAAAAAAGAAAAGTACACCGTAAAAACAGTTCTTTGGTGTTTAAATATGAACAACGATTGTTCAGCTACGCTACGTCGGAAACACTTTCAGATTTGCCGATACCGTTGTTGGCACGCAAAGAGATTTTATTGTCAAGTCCTGCAAAATGGGTCCGAATCGTGTCCAATATGGGTCCGGGAATGTTTCGTGAATGTCTCCGAAATGTGTCCGGATGTGCCGGATGTGTCCGACTTTTCTCCGAAACGCCTCCAGGAATGTCTCCGTAATGTGTCCAAAATGTGTCCGGATGTATCCGAAATGTATCCGACTTTTAGCAAGACCCACTCAGGGCAGGGTCACCTTCTGTCTGAAAGAGATAGAGCTGGAATAGAGCCACAGCTCAAGCACTGGTTGCTAATGGGAATGCTTAGATTGTGCTGTTTTTGATTAGTCCTATAATATTGTGATTATTATGCCTATGCGTGTCGTTGTGCTATTCAAATCTGTGTCATGAACTGTACTTCACTAGAGGCTTTTAATCCCAAGACTCTCCCCAACTGTCCCCACTGCCCAGCTCTGCTGCTGGACCTTCTGCTGGTCAGAGTGGTGAAGAGGTTTGTTCGACGCCGTGTCCCGCCGCAGACCCGCTCCGACATCTTCTCCTCCTTCTTCGTGGAGCGCTACTCCTTCCCGTCGGGCCATGCGTCGCGGGCCGCCATGTGCGCCCGCTTCATCCTGGTGCAGCTGGCGGACACGACGGCCATGCGGGTGCTGGTGCTGGGCTGGGCGGTCGCGGTGAGCCTGTCCCGCCTGCTGCTGGCCAGACACTACGTGACGGACGTCGGCTTCGGGCTGGCGATGGGCTACTGCCAGTACAGTGTGGTGGAGAGACTGTGGGTGACACGGGACCTCCTGCTGGACCTCCTGCTGACGCTACTGGGCCGGCTGGCGGGGATCATAACCTATATAACAGAGCTATACATCAGATAAAGAGATGAAGAACAGATAAAGAACCTATGTAACAGATACAAGAATGTATATAACATAAAGGAAGTTATATTACCGATAAAGAACCAATATAACAGATACAGAACCTAAATAACAGAAAAATAAGTTATATAACAGACTAAGAAAGCCTATTACAGGTAAGGGAAAGTATATAAAAGAAAAAGATAGATGCAAAAACACACAATATTTACATATCTGGCATTCAATATCCACTTTAGTCAAATTAATATTTTTTTCTTAGCTGTATGATTAGTTCTGGTCCCATGTGTGTGTGAGCAGACCCCAGCCATTGAGGAGGAGGAGTTCATAGTAGGCCTATTCATTGGAGATACAGCAATATTCTACCACAAAGATATGATAATTTTATTTTATTCTGACTCCTGTCCTGCAGCAGGTTCCTGTTCTACAGTACATATAACATATAAAAGGAAAAAAGTCACATCACACGTCAAATTGACATACAGCACGTAACAAGAACATAGCATGTCAGACATCAGACTGAACACACACAGTGGTCTATAAACCTTCAGTATTTGCAAGTGTAGGTACTGAGGAGTAACAGTTGGTGCATTTTTGGAACTGTGTGATGGATTGTAATGCTCTAATGTGTTGAGGGATTCCCTTCCAGACTTTGGTGAAAGCATGCATGAAGGACCTCTGCCCATAGCCATTATGGTATGCAGGCACTGGGTGGAGCGCCATGGCAACTCATCTAGTGAAATGCCCTAGGGGCACGTTTTGCGATGGTAAGAGAGAGATGAGTGTTTGTGAGGTACTGTGTTAGAGTTGAAAGTGAAATCTGATAGCATGAGCGTGAGTGCAGTGCAGTGGTGTGTCCATTTTGGAAGATTACTGTGGATCTTTGAAGCTTGGTTGTATAGCCGTGCGATTGGTTCAGTAACTTCCTCTGTGGTGAGAGACCGTATTGGTAAACAGTAAGAAATGTGAGAGAATACAATTGCCTGCAGGTAGGTTTCGGAGACAGTAGAGGATAGGTATGTTCTAATGTTGTTATATACGTATGGTTTCTGATTTAACTTTTTAGTTAACTTGGATATATGGTCCACGGTGTGTGAGGTGTGAGTCAAGAAACACATCCAGACACTTATATGTTTTGGCGATAGCAAGATTTTGAGTTTAGAATAAGATATGACTGGTGAAGGACAAATGCTTTCTGGATGGGTGGAAATGTGTACATTCAACATTAATGGTTAAGTGATTCTCATTCAACCACTGATGCAAGTTTTGGAGATAAGATGACAGTTTGGAGTTTTTAAAATGATGTTGATTGTTTTTGCCTGTTGGGTTATCAAAGCAGGGCTTTATTCTTTCAATCTGCCTATCAAAATTAGCACGTGGACAATTACGAATCTTTGTGGTTGCATAAGAAATTGTGCGCATGCGAGACATGGCCTAATTGCACAACACAGCCGCTTGCACCAGCCAAAGTAACTAGTGGACTTCCTTGGTCCAACTCGGTCCCATATAATAGGCACTGGTGGCCTGATATGAATGTTCACTATAGTGCCCTGGTATGACTGTTAACTTTAGTTCCCTGTTATGACTGTTGACCATAGTGCCCTGGCATGACTGTTGACTATAGTGCCCTGGCATGACTGTTGACTATAGTGCCCTGGTATGACTGTTGACTATAGTGCCCTGGTATGACTGTTGACTATAGTGCCCTGGTATGACTGTTGACTATAGTGCCCTGGTATGGCTGTTGGCTATAGTGCCCTGGTATGACTGTTGACTATAGTGCCCTGGTATGACTGATGACAATTGCCCTGGTTTGACTGTTGACTATAGTGCCCTGGTATGACTGATGACTATTGCCCTGGTTTGACTGTTGACTATAGTGCCCTGGTATGACTGTTGACTATAGTGCCCTGCTATGACTGTTGACTATAATGCCCTGGCATGACTATTGACTGGTGGCCTGGTATGACTGTTGACTTTAGTGTGCTGGTAAGACTGTTGACTATTGCCCTGGTTTGACTGTTGACTATAGTGCCCTGGTATGACTGTTGACTATAGTGCCCTGCTATGACTGTTGACTATAATGCCCTGGCATGACTATTGACTGGTGGCCTGGTATGACTGTTGACTTTAGTGTGCTGGTAAGACTGTTGACTATAGTGCCATGCTATGACTGATGACTGGTGCCCTGGTATGACTGTTGACTATAGTACCCTGGTATGACTGTTGACTGGTGGCCTGGTATGACTGTTGACTGGTGGCCTGGTATGACTGTTCTCTGGCCATCATGCCGTCCACAGAGAAAAGACCAGCAGGTGAGAGTGTCCTAGTAGACATGCAGCCATGCAGAGGCTAAAATAAACCCACCCAGACCAAGATAGTCCACAGAGAGCATAGATGGCTAATAACAGTGTGTGTATGTGTGTGTGTGTGTGTGTGTGTGTGTGTGTGTGTGTGTGTGTGTGTTTGTGTGTGTGTGTGTGTGTGTGTGTGTGTGTGTGTGTGTGTGTGTGTGTGTGTGTGTGTGTGTGTGTGTGTGTGTGTGTGTGTGGTTCGTTTTCCAGACAGTGATTGAACGTGTTGGCATATATGAACTATCACATTACTGCAAAGCCTCAGTGACCCAGAGCTGGCAGAGAGAGCAGAGGTCTGGGAACAGACAATGGAAATTGTTTCTTTTTTGGTCTGCTGTTTGTATTGCCTGTGGAGGTGGGGGGGCGTGTTGTCGGGCTCTATCTAGACCTACCTACCTATAAGCTACAACTTAAACTGTACGTGATGCTACACTGATGTATTTCTGTTTGCTGATGACACTCTTGTGTTTTTAACGGCATTAACTCACACCCCCTCCTCCAATCACTATCTGTCATACCCATTTAGATGAAGAATATATCTTTCCATTGAGTCACTATGTGTGCTTGGTAGCCCAATGGTGAACCTGAAATGAGCTTATGTATTGTCTGTTTACCGGTACAGTTTGGCCCAATCACTGCACAACCAGACACTTATAGACATTGGCTTTTGTCTGACTGGGGGCCCAACAGGCCCCGAGGTGACATGGCTCTGGATTAACCCATGGGACTTCCCCGAATGGACTAGAGTTCATTATGAAATGACTATAGAGGAAACACACTGGATTTGTTCAATACAGTCGAAGAGTGACGCATGGATTGAGTGTATTTAAAGGGAAGTTTATGTTTGTCTTCGGGTAAAACATTGAGAATTTCTCAGCATTATGCATTACATTCTTCGATGAAAGTTCAACTTTTTCAAAGTTTTATGTACAATTATTTAAATTTTCCTCTAGGGACTGTCTACACTACTGTGTATAGACAGGCTGCACCTCCTCATCAAGGTTTCCGTCAGCTGCTCTCTCTCTCCCTATCTCCGTCTCCCTCTATCTCTGAATAGCTATATGGAAACTGGAAGATAAAACTGTTGATGCCACAAACGGCCAACAGATGGCAGTACATAACAAGAAATGTTTTGCATAGCGTGCTTTGGAGGCCTAAATTAAGAGTGAGGGGGAAAAGGTGTTACAATTGTGGTCTTATCAAAATGCCAGCTCTTTGGTAGTGGCAGCTGTGGACTCCAATAGTTGAATGTTTTATATGCAGTGATAATATGTTGTGGGCCTATCAAATTAAATACATAAAATATTTATGTTGTCGTTTATGTCATTTATTCTGGAGTTTTTTTTTTCTTTGTAAGTAGAAAACATTTAATCAATTGAGGCAGTGGGATAGAAAAATAGAATCCTATAATAAGTACAAAAACGTCTGTTAGAAGAAACCATACATATTAGATGAATGTGACATTGCTCAACAGAGGCGATGCACAGAGGAGCGGGAGGCGGGGCCATCTTGTCTCATCTGCGGCCCAGCGTGATGTCGTAGCTGGTCATGTGGTGGTTGTCCCAGGCGAACAGCTTCCTCTGGGCGTGGTTGTAGTCCACCATGCTGTTGTAGCGGTACTTGTTCCTGAAGGGCACTGCGATGGCGCGGCCCAGGCCCGTGGTGGTGTCGTACACGTGGTTGAGGGTGGTGTTGGTCACGCTGTAGCTGGCCACCGTGTACAGCCGCCCGCACGCCATGAAGGCGTTGGCCACCGTGTTCTTGCGCACGCCGGTGGTCCAGCTCCGCCTCACCGCCAGGCTCTGGGGGTCCAGCTGGGAGACCACGATGGCGCCCATGGCCCTGGGGGTGCTGTAGATGGCCCAGAGGCCCAGCTCGTCGGCCGCCAGGTCGATGTCCGTGTAGCCGCCCCAGGAGTAGGGGTTCTGGCCGTGGAAGCCGGCGTGGGGCAGGTCCCGGCGGGCCGCCAGGGTCTCGGAGGCCAGGTCGTAGCGCAGGAGGGTGCGGCTGCGGCGGCGCTGGTAGTAGAGCGCGCCGCGGTACAGCGTGGCGCCCGTGCTCTCCACGGGCTCAGGGAGCACCAGCACCTTGAGGGGGAAGCCCCGCGAGAACTGCTCGGCGTCCTCGTAGGCGAACAGCTGCCGCACGTCCTTGCCCACGGCGTCGATGCGCCACACCGTCCGGTTGGTGTACAGGGGCCCCTGGGCGGGCCCCTGGGGGGGCTCGGGGTCCTGGAACCACACGCCGTACTTCCCTGTGATGCTGTCGGCCTTTCGGTGGAGCAGCGGCTCTCCCACTGACACCAGCTCCCCACAGCCTGGGGCCAGGTTAGGGAGAGGAGAGGGGTGGGTACAAAACACCAACAAAACTCACGTTCATGTTCATGTTCAGGTGTTATATTTACAGTGTGAGATGAATTGATATATCTATCGCTCAATTTTGATGCCTTGGAAAGTGTCGAAGGCTACAAGGAGACTGTGCAGTGAGGGGCATGTGTTGATGGATCTATCTTGTGGTGTGTTAGTCAGACGGTGCTTCTACCTGTTATGTTGTGTCCTCCTTCAGGGAGGAGGGACGAGGCCGGCACCTCGGTCACCTCCGCCTTCATCTCCTGGTAGCTGCTGTCAGGAACCCTCAGGGCAGCTTCTGGAAAAAGACGGAGAAAGATCATTTGGATGAATTTTATAAACTGCAGTTTTAACATTTATTTAGTTTAAACTAGGTTAAACATATTGCACGATACTGAGATCGGTAAAATAGTAAATCAACTGAGAGGCAGTTTCAATCTCAGGTTTCAGTCCGACACAGGATAGAAATTATGCTTTTTACTAAAATCTGATCTGATGCACATGACCAAGCCCTAAAATAGGTAGCTGTTAATATCTTTAAGGTACTGTGTTGTCAATTCTCACACCCCCTCACCCCACAACTCCCTCTTGTACCCCCGAAGACTATTTCTGTATTTTAGCCTCTACCCTGCACATCTTGTGCAGCAATATACACACTACTCCTTCCACCATCAACTTGTACTCCTTCCACCATCAACTTGTAATATTTCACAATAAACAATAAACTTCGTGCTAATTGAATAAATCAAGTGTTGCAAAACAAAATATTTGACTAAACATGTTTATTCTTTACAAGTTTGAACAGAAGATTAGACAAATACAACAACAGCCCTCGTCTGTGTCTGAGACGTATCCAGACATGGTGGCTCTAGGAGGTTACAGCGACCTGAGGTTAGTTTGGGAGCACTTGTTTCAGGGGGCCCTGGTACGTACTGCCAGAGGGTCCGTGGTCCGCCTGGTCCGGCGGGCAGGGCTTCTGCCTCAGGGTCTCTGCCTCCGCCCCCAGCTGCTCCACAAGCCTCAGCAGCTCCTGCACCCGGCCGCTCAGCTGCTCCTTGTCCCTCTGCAGCTGGTTCTTCTCGCCCTGGGGGGGGACCTGCTCGCTGCCGTCGGCCCTGGGCCCCGTTCTGCTGGTTCCACCGACCCTCTGCCCCCCCACCAGGCGGCTGACCAGGGCCTCCAGCAGGCCCAGCCTGGACAGGACGCCCTCCATCTGGTCGGCGGCGGCGGCGTGGGGGCAGCCCGTGGGCTCGGCCAGGGCGGCCACGGTGAAGGTGTACTGGCAGCGGCCGTCGCGGGGGTTGATGGAGCGACCCAGGGAGGCTCCACGCTCCGCGTCCTGGCCGTAGCTCGTCAGAACGAAGGAGGACAGGAACACGGTGACGGACAGCTGGAGCCACATGGCAGTGAGGCAGGGGCTGAGGAGGAGGTGTCTTCTGGTGTATCAGTGGGAACGAGGCCGTTTCCTTCTCCTTCTCCTGGGGACTGTTGTGGCTGTTGTTGTTTGTTGTTGTTGTTGCCTCGTGTGTTGTGTGCTTGTCTGTTGAGCCTCCGTCTCATCTGAAGCACCTCTAGTGAGGGCGGGTCAGTGGCTGTATGTCAACACTGGCGATGGAGGGATATTTATACTGTCTTCCAGAGAGGGTGGGCGTGGCAGGAGGTGGATGACTGGGTCTGAAGGGGATAGGACTAGGGGCCCCAGCCAGCCGAGTGGACGGGTACAGACAAACAGAGACAGAGCGTCCAGGTACATGTCAGACAGTTGACCCATCTCATGGAAAAACCCAATGTTGTGTTTGTTTTGTTCAACCCCCCGTTCCCCCCCGTTATTTTATTGTCTCGCCGCTGCGGAATGTCTACAGAGGTGGTTTTGTTTTGACGGCGGGTCTTTAAGTGTGTACCCTCGCGCTTCCTTCCTCCACTACCCATCGTCATTAGCTAATGACTCCGGCATGTGTTCCACGTTAGACTAATCCGTCTAGGAATGCTTATAATGCCGTCACTTTATGATGTTCCCCCTTCTACGATTTCAATGTGTTTTGCCTCTCCTGTTTGAGTCCCTCATCAACAGGCAACCACAGAAGAATCCTCTGTGGCAAATGTTGTCCCTTGTGCTCTACAGCAAGGCATCCTCGCTAGTTTACCAACACACACGTCGACACACACACACCTGCGGGTGTGGTGTGTCGGTCATCCCCTGCTGTTGGACCATCTGTGCTGCAGGGGGGCCTGGCTGACGGCAGGATGTGGTGCCACGGAGCATGTTTTTCACATATTCTTACCATATTTACCATTGTTTCAATTCTATCATTGTGCCAACTGTATCACAGCATCAACCCCTTCCATTTAGTTTAACTTGTTTGTTGCCATAACGATAATGAATGTGGTACTGGATAGGTTAACGTGGGTAACTGGTCCATGTTGTAGAGTAACCTGGCAGGGCAGGGGTTTTGGCTGCCAAAACACGCACATGTGCCTATGCACATGTCTTGGTTGCATTTGGTCGTTGTTATTCAACCCCTGAGCTGTCTGTTCCTAAGTTATGTAACGTTATGACTCTGACATCATGGCTCTGACTCCCTCTGTGGGCCCCTTAATGTGGACTCATTCGGACTGAGGACCCATGGGGCCACTCTGGGCCACTAGCGACAACTTCTCCTTCCCGAATGTCTTTTAATCTAGGAATGCATGTAATGGTGATGGATCCTCCATATTTTTGACATTGTCTGTTACAGAATTCAAGCACAGTCTTCAACAGTGCCTCAGTGCGATTGGTCTTTTGGATGTATCAATCAAAGCATTTTTGGTTTAAGTGCATTCATATTTGTGATATTATCAGATATTGAGTGGGACAACAGAGTATTCATGTTTGGCAAAAAACAACAAAATTGACGAAGAACCTTAAAAAAGATCCTTGACGGTTGTTTTTAACAGTTTTATCCAAAGGGGGGATGTTTAACTGCCAATTGTTTGAAAAAAATGGAACAATATTCTGCAACAGGAAAGTCTCTGAGAAGGGTTGGCCATCGTAATGGCAGAAGGAAAGCTAAGATGAAAATATAGGATTTGAAATTTGAATAAATTGTGTATGCAGTATACTGAGTGTATTGTACACAGTGTGGCAGCATACCTTTTGGATGGAAGAGAAGCAATAAATTAACCAACATGTTCAAATGCAACGTATGCAGGTCATCTCTCTCAGGCCCCAGACGTACATTTCCAGGTGCCACACATGGAATGAGGGGTATTTAAAGTAGTTGATGTATGAGGTGAGGCAGACGCCACACAGTCGGCCCACTAAACTTTCACAACATAGTTTCAATGAATCACAGCCTGTAGAGCTTATAGAGCAGCTTATAGAGAAGCCTACAGTGCATATAGAGAAGCCAATAGAGCGGAACATAGAGCAGCATATAGAGAAGCATATGGAGTGTATATAGCAGCTTATAGAGAAGCCTACAGTGCATATAGAGAAGCCAATAGAGCGGACCATAGAGCAGCATATAGAGAAGCATATAGAGTGTATATAGCAGCTTATAGAGCAGCCAAGAGAACAGCCTATAGAGCAGCCTATATAGCAGCCAATATAGCAGCATATAGTTTAGTATATAGAGTAGCCTATAGTGCAGCTTATAGAGCAGCCCAAGGTTATAGAGGAGCCAATAGAGCAGCCTATAGAGTTTACAGAGCAGTCTATAAAGCAGCCTATAGAGCAGCCAATAGAGCCGGGAATATAGCAGCCTAT
>NC_044055.1:22237299-22239799 GCF_902167405.1 Gadus morhua | reverse complement strand
ATAGAGCGAGAGAGAGAGAGAGAGAGAGAGAGAGAGAGAGAGAGAGAGAGAGAGAGAGAGAGAGAGAGAGAGAGAGAGAGAGAGAGAGAGAGAGAGAGAGAGAGAGAGAGAGGATATATTTCACTATCCTACCAATGAATAAAAAAGCAACATAGATCTTCAATCAATACTTCTTCTAATCAGCAAGTTTTTCCGCCAGTAATAATATTGAAACCAATTCAACGAATGGTTGGCGATAAGGTGTATGCAGGGGAACCAAATGTCCTTGATCTCAATCGTCTCTTGCTAATTTATGGAAAAATAGAAAATAACCTTGGAGCGTCGATGTGATTTATCTTTTGGACTATCTCCCCCTAGTGGCCGCAGGGGTGTAGTGGTAGACTCAAGAAGCACAAATCCCTCACTACTCCATTTTATATAAAGATGTATAAAGATGTGCATCTCAATGCACAATGCAGCGCTTCAGAAGAATAAATATCCTAAATAGTAATAGTGTATATAGTCGATACACCTGGGTGTTCAGGATTCCCCCCGAGCGGATGAGTCCTCATATAGTGAAGTGAAGAGTGTGCTCTTTGCAGATGTTTTGTAACGCTGATATCTAAAGACAGTGTCCCTTCCACCCGACTGCTTCCACGAGGTGGATCTGCTCTCTGCGTGGGACCAGGCTGCATGGTCCTTTTACATCAATTCATACAACAGCGTACAGCCTCATATTATGCAGAGCGGAGGCCTTTAATAACAGTATTATAACACACATGGTCATATTGTGTGCAGGCCTAGGCCTATAATATTAACATGTCACGTTGAAATAAAGTATGAGGCATGATCTCCCCCCCATACCGCTTGTCAGTGTCTTTTAATGTGATGCACGACATTGGCTTCTGCTTCTCTCAGTGCAGAGCCATGGGAGGCGCGTCCAATCATGCGACACACGGACGCGCATCGCTGCAACAACAGGATTGGACGCGCCTCGCATGACTCACGACGACTCCGCGCTCCGATCCCAGGGTGCGCACGTACAGGGGGCGGGACCTCGATCTACGACCGACCAATGAGACGCGTTGCTCACTGCACGTTTGGAACACTGATTGGTGATTCACTGATAGACGCCCCTTCCCACATGTACGCTCTGACACTCTGTTCCTCGGGACGAAACCATGGAAAGGTTGCCGAAGCGCGGAAGTAAACAGGGGGAGGGGCTTGTCATACCTAAAACTGGGCGTGTCCCGCCAATGCGCATCCGCGTTTATCTTCCCCCTCACTAAAGCGTCCTTGTCTGTGATTGGTCGCCTCGCGTGTCACTCAGGTTGCACCAGGCTAGGTGCAGCTTCACAATTACCGCGGAAAAGAAAAAAAAATAGACTTAATCTGTCAAAGGGGAATTTGTGTGCAGGATGGGAATGCTGTGACGGCTTCCAAGCAGAAAGCCACGTTAGGAGCACCGCATTGCAACAAATGCAAGGAATATTCACATGAGATGCTTCTCTATAGTGTGCGTGCAGGTGCCATCTGAACCATTCCGCTGGTCGTTTGTCATAGCTGGTCCCGATCTGTCGCTTCAGCACCGGACAGCGACCTCGTATCGGGCACAACGGGGATCTCGAGGCGGGGTAGGCCATTCACAATGATCTGCTGATGCAAAGTTTAAGATTGAGACTAAATATAGCGAGCCACTAATCCGTTGAGTGGTGGTATAAATTCACCTTAATGCATTGTTTATAGTGCGTTCATTGAGATGCATTTATGTGGATATAGCTTTGTCTTTATTTCTGCAGGATTGTATGACAAGCACGGGCGTTTATTTGTGATTATGGCTTCAAATGCCCTTGAAATATGACTGTGTGTGTTTGGGGGGGGGGTTGCAGTGCGTGCGCGTGGTGACGGTGCGGTGTGTGTGGTAAGCAAGTGCGCAATTGTCTGCCCTTGTCCGTCCATATATCTTTTTTTCTGTCTCTCTCTCTCTCTCTCTTGACCCCCCCCCCCCCCACACACACACACACACACACACACACACACACACACTCCTCGTCCTTCTATTTCCTCAGTCGGGTTCATCCCTCGGCTTGAGTCACGGGGCGAAGGGGGCAATAATGCGCATGGCCAATAGATGACTTCAGCACGTCAACAAGCTCTACGGAATCCCGGACTAAAACAGTATTATTATTAGCGCTACACCCCTACCCCCACCACCATCACCCCCCTAGGATTCACCTCGGTGTAGGCTACAGGCTGTACCGGCGCCATGGGGAACCGTGGCATGGAGGACCTCATCCCCCTGGTCAACAAGCTACAGGATGCCTTCAGCTCCATCGACCAATCATGTAACCTGGACCTGCCGCAGATCGCGGTGGTCGGCGGGCAGAGTGCGGGCAAGAGCTCCGTGCTGGAGAACTTCGTAGGCAGGTATACAAGACGTCAAAGAATGACCACCAGAAATAGGATAATCCCTTCCCTCTTTAACCTTCAGGGGGGGGGGGGGGGGGGGGGGGGGGGGTGA
>NC_044055.1:22232299-22234799 GCF_902167405.1 Gadus morhua | reverse complement strand
CCCCCCATGGTGAGGGCAAATCTACCACTAGTATAACATACACATATCCAAAGGCAACATGGTCTCAGAGTTGTCCCAAATAGACCCTTCTAACAGAGTCGGTAATAAACAAATACAGGTACCACTCAAAGAACATAATGTGAGCGTGCTTCTTTTATGAAGCATGCGGACCCTTGTGAAAATACGTCTATGGGTACAAAAACGAAGAAGAGTGAGATTCATATATATATATATATACATTTAATTATGACTCTAATTACGACTTCTTTTTATAAATATATGTATTTATATATAGTAGTTTGTTATTGATTCAACGGCTAATATAAGTAAAAGATGTTCCAGTATCTTGTGCTGCTAGTAGAGACCTGCTCTGCAGAAGATACTGGTCTAAAATATATGGAAGGATTAACATAGGTCTCTCCCCTTCTCTCTCACCACTCTCTCTCCCCCCACTCCCCCCCCTCTTACCTTTCTCTCTCCCTATGTGTCACACCTTCTCTCTCAACCTTCCCTCTCCCCCTTCCCCTTCCGTTTTCTCCCTCTTTTCTCTTCTCTCCCTCTCCTTATGTCTCACACCTTCTCTCTCATCCCTCTTTCTCCCCCCACTCTCCCCCTCTTACCCTTCTCTCTCCCCCTCTTGCTCTCTCCCTGTCTCTTATTCTCCCCCCCTTATTCCCCCAAATTCCCAAATTCTCTTTCCCTCTCTCTCCTTATGTCTCTACCCCTTCTCCCTCTCTCTCTCTATCTCTCCCCCTCCCCTCCCCCTCTCCTTCATCCTCCCAGTGTTGAACCTGACGCTGATCGACCTGCCGGGCATCACCAAGGTGCCGGTGGGCGACCAGCCCGTGGACATTGAGCAGCAGATCCGGGACATGATCATGCAGTTCATCACCAGGGAGAGCTGCCTGGTGCTGGCCGTCACCCCCGCCAACACCGACCTGGCCAACTCCGACGCCCTGAAGCTGGCCAAGGAGGTGGACCCCCAGGGTGAGCTGGCCAGAGCGACCACAACGGATGGATAGAAGTATACTGTTTCTTAAATTGGTTCTCCTCTGAGCCTTTGTGCTGCTCAAGATCTAAGGAGTTCTGGAAATCAAGCTTTCATACTTTTTTCATCGGTGCATCTTAATCCAACAAATCCAGAATACCCAAGCAACCAGTTGTTGTTAATATATTATTATTATGGTCAGTGGTGTAGTGGTGTCTGGAGAAGTAGGTTTAGTCTTTATTCATTAAAGTGGCATGTCCAACAAAGTATAAACACCCTGTGTTATAAACGGTGACATGTAAGACTAATCTTGCTAACCCAAAAATGGGCCATTAGGATTTGTACATTGTCACTTTACTTCTGCTGCTTGACTCCAGGGAGTTAGGAATCAGGATCATTTTGAGATGATCATTATCCACAGAAGAGGTGAATATTTTGCATTCAATACAGACTATAGGATGAACAACGTCATAATAATGCACTTTGAGTGAACTATCCCTTATTCCTTGATCGCAAGAGAAAGGTTTGTTGGTTTCTAAGTGCAGGGATGTCAATGCAAAGAGTATCATTGTTGAGTGGGCTGACAGGCTGGTCTAGACAGTGGTTGGGTGTTGAACACCCAGCCAAAAGGTCCTGGCTACTGACCAATGAGTGCAGCTTGTTTTTAGCTTTCATTCAGCAGTAGTCACTTAAGCCCTATACCTGCTCTCAAAGTCATATGGGAGTGGAGAGTGTATCCTCACATCCTTTTAACCTTTGACTCCCAGGTCAGAGGACTATCGGAGTCATCACAAAGCTTGACCTGATGGATGAGGGCACTGATGCCCGAGATATTCTGGAGAACAAACTGCTTCCACTGAGAAGAGGTGCGTATCCATCCATCCAGCCACCCATCAATCCATCCACTTTTCTATCCATTTATCTATCTATCTATCTATCTATCTATCTATCTATCTATCTATCTATCTATCTATCTATCTATCTATCTATCTATCTGTCTGTCTGTCTGTCTGTCTGTCTGTCTGTCTGTCTGTCTGTCTGTCTGTCTGTCTGTCTGTCTGTCTGTCTGTCTGTCTGTCTGTCTGTCTGTCTGTCTGTCTGTCGGTCGGTCGGTCGGTCGGTCGGTCGGTCGGTCGGTCGGTCGGTCGGTCGGTCGGTCGGTCGGTCGGTCGGTCGGTCGGTCGGTCGGTCGGTCGGTCGGTCGGTCGGTCGTCCGTCGGTCGGTCGGTCGGTCGGTCGGTCGGTCGGTCGGTCGGTCGGTCGGTCGGTCGGTCGGTCGGTCGGTCGGTCGGTCGGTCGGTCGGTCGGTCGGTCGGTCGGTCGGTCGGTCGGTCGGTCGGTCGGTCGGTCGGTCGGTCGGTCGGTCGGTCGGTCGGTCGGTCGGTCGGTCGGTCGGTCGGTCGGTCGGTCGGTCGGTCGGTCGGTCGGTCGGTCGGTCGGTCGGTCGGTCGGTCGGTCGGTCGGTCGGTCGGTCGGTCGGTCGGTCGGTCGGTCGGTCGGTCGGTCGGTCGG